>NW_020666278.1:0-1489 GCF_002925995.2 Terrapene triunguis | reverse complement strand
GCGTGGGGGAGGGGCAGGGACTCTGGGGAGGCGGGGCACAGCGGACGGGGGAGGGGCAGGGACTCCGGGGAGGCGGGGCACAGCGGGCGTGGGGGAGGGGCAGGGGCGCTGGGGAGGCGGGGCTGAGTGGGCATGGGGGAGGGGCAGGGACGCTGGGGAGGCGGGGCTGAGTGGGCGTGGGGGAGGGGCAGGGACGCTGGGGAGGCGGGGCTGAGCGGACGGGGGGCGGGGCAGGGACGCTGGGGAGGCGGGGCTGAGTGGGCGTGGGGGAGGGGCAGGGACCCTGGGGAGGGCTCCCCCCCGCCAGCTCCATGCGGGGCTTGTCAGGGAGGGGGCCCCAGAGGGGGGTTCTCAGTTTTGTGTCCCTGGAGGTTTCATTACTTGACAATCTTTAACTGAAGGTTAATCTTTAATTGCTGGAGGCTCCTGGAGGGTTGGCAAGCCTACCAGAAACAGGTGCTGTTTGCCCCACTCTGGGAGCTGTGGAGCCCCCAGCACCAGAGCCCTGCCTATAAACACAGGCAACTGGGGCAAGCAGCTACCTGGCTCTGGGGCAGCCCGGAGCTAGGCCTCCCCACCGCTCCTGCAGTTGCAACTGGTAGAGAAGTGCCCAGAGGAGTGAGGTCAAGGCTTGGCTGGGTGCAGTGCATTGCACAGCCACAGTGAACTCCAGACCTTACCCTTCGTGTCATCAATCGAAGGAGAAGTTGGCTAAAAGCTGCTGTAAGGAGGTGAGTGCTGTCCCTTTGTTCTAAATCAGCAGTTCTCAACCAGGGGCCCTGGGGGACCCATGAGCAGGTTTCAGGGGCTCCACCAAGCAGGGCTGGCATTGGACTCGCTGGGGCCCAAGGGCAGAAAGATGAAGCCGCGCTGCCCTAAGCCCGGCCACCAAGGGCTGAAGCCATAGGCGCTGACTTCCCCTGTTTCTCGTAGGTGCTCGACCCTGCCCCCACTCCCCCCCTTCCATGAGGGCCCACCCCCAAAGTCCCCATCCCAACTCCGACCCCTCCCTGCCACTATTCCAACTCCTTCCCCAAATCCCTGCCCCACCTCTTCCCCCAAGTGCCATCCCCCCCCAAGCGTGCTAACGCTGCCAAATGGCTGGGAAGTGCTGGGAGATAGGCAGAGGAGTGCAGACGTGGCATGCTCAGCGGGGGAGGGGAGCTGGGCTGCCAGTGGATGCAGAGCACCCACTAATTTTTCCCTGTGGGTGCTCCAGCCCCGGAGCACCCACAGAGTCGGTGCCTATGGCTGAAGCCAAAGCCTGAGCAGTTTGGCTTCATGGGGCCCCCTATGGCATGGAGCCCCATGCCATTGCCCTGCTTGCTATCGTGAATGTAGGCCCTGGCTTTTATATGCAGAAAAACAGTTGTGTCACAGGTGGGCTGTGGTGTTTTTAGATCACGTTGGCGGTAGGTGGGAGGCTCAGAAAGAAAAAGGTGGAAAACCCCTGTTCTAAACCATAATAAATCTAGGACTAGGGTAGCCC
>NW_020666277.1:0-1054 GCF_002925995.2 Terrapene triunguis | reverse complement strand
CATATTACAAGGGATGGCCCTTATTTAAATAGAAAATTGCCTGTCCCGCACTAAATCAGTACGGGATACCTTTTATCCCATATTTCAACATATTAAAAATATTATCATTATGCAAAGCCAGTTTTATTATTACCTTACCTTCCAAGGATATAAGGTTTGTAAAATTAGACAATTGTAGTAATGCAGAATTGGTCCCTGAACCAATGTACCTATACCAGAGGTTCCCAAACTATGGGGTGTGGCACCTGGCGGGAAGGGGGGAGATAAGGTTATCGGGGAGCACGAAGACTTGATGGGGCCATGCTGAAAGGCTGGAGTCAGGAGAACGCTCTGTCCAGCATGGAAAGCGGACAGGACTCTGTGCAGGTGGTCTTAGCTACTAGACCAGGGTCCCTGCCTGCCTCGCTCCCCCACTGCTGCAGTTGCCACCAACCAGCAGTTATGCTCTTCTGCTGGGGATGTTGGCAGAGACTCTGTGAGTAGGGAATGGAAGGCTACACAACAAGAGTACTGACGGCCCTGCCAGACAGAGCCCCTTCCTGACTTTTGCCCTTCAGCGCAGCTCCAGGGCACATAGCCCCATGCACTTTCCCTGCCAGACAGACCTTGTGCAGGGAAAGAAGACCGGACTGTGCTCAAGGGCTGGAATCAGCAGGGGGCCCTGTCCAGCAGGGGGCCAGTACTAGGGTTACCATATTTTGAGCCTCCAAAAGGAGGACACTCCACGGGGCCCTGGCCCCGCCCCGCCCCAACTCCAAGTCCCTGCCCCAACTCCGCCCCCTCCCCTGCTTCCCGCGAACATTTGATTCGCGGGAAGCAGGCAGCAGGTAAGCTGGGAGTGTGGGGGGAGAAGGCGCGGCCCAGTCTGGCCCCCTCCGGCGACCGGCCCCGGCGTCTTCAGCCTGGCTCGGGCCCTGGGGTGCTGGCACCGGGCCAGCCCCTGGCCGAGCACCCCCTGCCCCGGCCCCCGGCCCAGCGCGCCCCCGGCCCGGCGCACTCCCCGGCCGCCCAGCACCGCCGGCCCTCGGCGGCCCGGCGCACCCCCGGCGTGTAG
>NW_020666276.1:0-1000 GCF_002925995.2 Terrapene triunguis | reverse complement strand
GCAGGGCTGGAGCAGCCTCCGCGCTGCGCTCCCGGCCCCGGCCATGGTCCCGCTGCCGACACAAAGGGGCTGAGGGGTGGGGGCAGGAAGGGGCGGCTCTTACCCGGGCCTGGCCCTGCCCCGCCGGGCCACCTCGTAGGGGGTTTGTGACGCTCGGGGAATCGGGGAAACCGCCTCAGCCTGGAGGGGGGGCAGGAGACTGGCTGGATCTTACCAGGAGAAAAGCAGGGGAAGGGGCTGGTTTTGCTGAATCATGAGACTAAGGAGACCCCGGCTGAGAATGCAGCGACCACATTTCAGTTCAGCATTGGAGATGTGACACATGTACAATCACCTTCTGCTAAAGCCTCTAAATCCCATGGGCACAACTCTCCAGTGCACAGCCTGTGACCTGCACTGTGAATAGATCCTGTAGCTAGCCCCCCTCGGCACAGCGGAAGCGTGCTGGGCCCATAACCCACAGGTCGATGGATCAAAACCATCCTCTGCTAGTTTGGGTTTTATTACTTACAGCCCTGAAATAATTCAGCCTGCCTTTATTTCTTCCACATAGAAAACAGGAGCAAATTCTCTCCCTCTTTACCCTTCCACAGTGATTAAAGGAAGGAATAAAGCCCCAGCAGAGCCCTACCCCACAGAGTCCACTCCTGTAAGGGGAGAGATGTGCTATGACTCCAATCACATGGTTTCTTCTGCAGCAGGGTCTTTTTTTTCCTGGAGGAGCAGTACAGTTCCTGAGCAGAGGCAGCCTCATTAATACTGTGCAACTAAAACAAGCCGTCTGAAAGATTCAAATCTTACTCCTTTGGAAATTCTGCACTACTGCACAAGCACAGAAGTCATGTCCCCCACAGAGTTATTTGTTTCCCTGCAGAAAAAATGACTTTCTTATGGGGAAGCAAAGGGAAGCCACAAGAGTGGTCATGCACCCCTCCCCAACAGCACAGGCATGCCATTTTTGACCCCTGGAGTAGCAGCAGAGAGGTGCAGCCTCACCATT
>NW_020666275.1:0-1385 GCF_002925995.2 Terrapene triunguis | reverse complement strand
TTTCGGCAGCGCAGTGTGGCGCTCGGGGGGGAGGTGTTACAGCGGGGAGGCGCTCTTTTTTTTTGCTTGGGGTGGCAAAAAAGTTAGAGCCGGCCCTGGCTATGGGGTATCAAGTTGGCCCACCCTGTGCTCTTATTGACTCAGACAGTGTTTGAGGTGGGGAAATTGCAAGTAATGCTCTCCCTAACTCTCTGAAAAAACATTAACTTCACCCAGCACAAAGAAAAACAACTCTTGGTTTTCAGGGAAAGTTAGTAGTGAGCAGATATTAATATCTCAGTTTACCCCCCAGGTGTACCGTGTTAATGGCTTTGTCCCAATTCATTTGTTTAGCATGGCTGCACGATGTTTCTGGGATGCTGACACTGACAACTATGCACAGGATGTTTTTATGAATGTGAGTATTTGCAATTTTTTCAGGGGAAAATGGAGTGAATCTATTCTGTGTGTGTTTATAGAGAGAGAGATTCTGATCATAGAATATGGACTTGATACATTCACCTCGAGGCCATTTGTTAGTACTAAGTACCAAAACAATATTGAAAACAAATACTGTTGTCAGTTACTACCGGTGTGGTGCTCTGCTCTTGTTCGATGATAACAATCGGCTGCGTGCGTGTTCCCTCTGTGTGCTGCCCCGGCTCTGCAGATCGCTGACACAGCAGACCCCGAGAGAACCCCCAATGACCACAGATTCTGATAAGGTACGAAGGAACCCGAGCCAGGTTTATTGTCAAACGAAGCACAGTAATAGTTTCCCGTAGACTCTACAAGACATACTACGAAGTTGTGCCCCCTGGCAATGGACCGACTCAGTCAGTCAGTCAGACTTTCCACTGCCCCCTAGGCCAGACAAAGGTGTGCACTCCGGGACCTACTTTTATACAGTTACAGGACAGATTACTCATCCCTACTGACGTATTGAGATACAGCCCCATGGCTCATTAGGGTGCTGTCTCCCCCTTTGATCATGTTGTTTCAAACAAATCTATCCATCATGCTGTCCTTTTGACCCTATCTTTAATATGCACCTGCCTGTTCCTTGTTATCTCTGTGGAGTGTGCTGATGTCATCTTGGCACAAGTTCCTCTTATTAGCACTTATGTGTGGATGCACCTGCTTCTAGCAACCCTCTTCTCGCCAACTTCTGTGAGTGGGGCCTGCCTCTGGCTCACAGCCCAGCTTTTGCTTAGCAATGCCTGGAAGTACTTTGGTTCAGGCTTCAGGCCTCAGACTGGGCCTTTGATAGAAGAGTTTATGTTTCAGGGCCTCATCTTACTATAAATACCAATAGTCAGAAGTGGAATTTGTATAGGCCCCAATTCAGCAGTCTGTCCCTATTCAGCAAAGCACTTGATGATGATACTATAATACTTAGATCTTAC
>NW_020666274.1:0-1087 GCF_002925995.2 Terrapene triunguis | reverse complement strand
AAACCAGTAAGGAGAGCAACAGAAAAATAAAACTAACTACAGACAGGCAGATTTCCTGGGGCAGTTGCTCATGCCCTAGGGACGATGGTGGTGGCATGACATTTCTTTCATGGCTTCCTTCATATTTCTGTGGGCAGGGTCATTACAGGATCACATTGAGGACAGCAGTCAAACTTCTTCTAAACAAGGAGAAATTATCTTCATGTAAGGCCTCATGGACCTGCAACCAGCAATCACACAGCAGTGTCACCCCCCTCCCCAACATTACAGAGCTACTTTGTTAGCCAATGATCACAGGCCTCTCACTGGTCCTTAAACTCTCAAGCAATGTTGGGCTAACCCAGCTGTTCTTATGACCATTGATAACAGAAGGCAGGAGTCGGCTTACAGTTTTTTTGTTTTTTATTACTTTGTTGCAGAAACTAGTTATAGATTTTAAAATGTGTTCTGGTACTCATAGAATTATGAAAATTTAAAAATTCACACACAGGTAGTTCTGGAACATCTTTGAATGGCCATAGAACTAAATAATGTTTGAAGTTCATCATATAGTCCAATTGCTTTTGGTAGTTGAAATATTTTTTAATGGGTGTGATCTCTGAATGGATGAGAGATATGACTGAAACCAAACTCTAGGGGCTCAAATCAACAACCATGGTTACAAATCAATCCTGCTTGTTTTGAATCCCACTTCATCCAAAACTGCTTGCAAGGGGGAATGCAGAGAGGGAATACAACTCAGATGGCCAAAATTATTCTAGAACACTCATTTCTAATAAGATATTGGACATCCTCCAAAATCCATAAAAAACAGCAGCAGCTTAAGGTGGAAGGAGGAAAGCAGAGCAGGTAGTCTGATAAAACCTCCCATAATCCTTTGGGAACCCTGAGGAAAGTGGGACACAGTAATTTGGAGATCTTGAAAGAAGGAGATGAAGAAAAGTCCTTTCTTCCCTTCACCTCACTTCAAAATTCCTGACCAGACATGGAGATTTAAACAGAGCAGCAGGAAGATGACTATTCTGCTCTGCATACCCAGATTGTAGGGTTACCATACGTCCGGATTTTCCCAGACATGTCCAGCTTT
>NW_020666273.1:0-1464 GCF_002925995.2 Terrapene triunguis | reverse complement strand
CACATGAGTAAATCCTCTGTAGATGCTGCCCCATGTCAGCCTCAATGACCACTCCTTCACCTGTCTGAGCAGCTTAAAATAATCCATTCTCCCGAGAAGTGCTGACAGCAGCAGCTCTGTTAGTCTGGGCCCATTGAAGTGCATATGGTGGCTAATTAAAAAGAAAAATGAGCTCAATGCTGTTCACTATGTGCCGAGTTAAATCTTAAGTGAACTTATAAACAACACCCTTAGTGCCCTTAGTTCCCCTCACTTGTCTTGATTATTTGAGAAGCATATGCTGTGGGGTGACTGCCTCGGTTTTATACTGTTGGAAAGATGATCATCTCAAGAGCACTGAGCGGAAACAGCTTGAGTTACGAAGTTGTTTCCATACGGCTTGTGAAGAAGCTCTGCTGTTAAGGTTGTCAGTAGCTTTGTCATTGAATCTTATTTTATTTGGTCCCTTTATAGCAGCGATTTCTCAGCCTGGAGCTCTTGAGGTGCATACAGCATTTGGGGGTTCCACATCCCACACTCCCAGGGCATGTTTACACTGCAGCATGAGCCCACCCCCCCTTCTGTCTACACACACAATCTCGCAGTCCCTGGCTCAGATCCACAGTCGTAGGCTCCTGTCGGGGTGGAGGGTTTGAACCCAAGTCAAGCCAGGACCTGGGGTTCAAGTCCGATTGCATTGCAGAGTAGATGCAGAGCCCCTGACTTGGGTCCAGGGAGTTTGTCAAAAGTATCCCACAATCTTTCTGGGCCAACCTCTTCTGTCCTCTTTCCCAAGAATCACCAATTGACTCCAGGGAAACTGAAGCCACCCCCACTTGTTGTAGTGCAGCAGCTCGCTGAGTCAGCATTTAACCTTTCCATTGCTTTCTAACTGATGAGCTGTAAACGCCCCATCAGAGACCCTTCTGTGTTTGCAATGGAGACTAAGCAGGGGTGAAAGTAGAAATAGGGACTTATTGGTACAGGGCTGGGTTGGGGCCGGCTCTGGCCCCCGGAAGGGGCAGGGCCTTGGGCGGAAGGGACAGGATGGGGGGTCAGAGCCAGCCCCCGCCCGCCCTGTACCGGTAAGTGCCCTCCCCCTCCCCTGCCAGGGTAGCAGCGGCAGCCAGGGGCTCCGGCAGCAGTTTAAAGGGCCCAGGGCTCGAACACTGCTACGGCCCCTGCCCTTTAAACCGCTGCCGGAGCCCCCAGGTGCCGCTGCTATCCCAGGGCTCCGACAGCAGGGCTCCAGGGGCCATTTAAAGGGCCCAGGACTCCCACTGCTTCTACCGCCCCGGACCTTTAAATAGGCCCCGGAGCCCTGGGGTAGCGGCAGCGGGGCTCCGGCGGCTATTTAAAAGGCCCAGGGCAGTAGAGGCAGTGGGAGCCCTGGCCCTTTAAATAACCCCCGGAGCCCTGCTGCCGCTACCCCAGGGCGCCAGCAGCGGGGCTCTGGCAGCAATTTAAAGGGCCTGGGGCTCCAGC
>NW_020666272.1:0-1175 GCF_002925995.2 Terrapene triunguis | reverse complement strand
CTTATCTATCCCTTTCTTAATGATTCCCAACTTTGTTAGCTTTTTTTTGACTGCCTCTGCACATTGAGAGGATGTTTTCAGAGAACTATCCACAATGACTCCAAGATCTTTCTTGAGTAGTAAAAGCTAATTTACACCCCGTTATTTTATATCTATAGTAAGGATTATGTTTTCCAATGTGCATTACTTTGCATTTATCAACATAATTTTCATCTGCCATTTTGTTGCCAGGTCACCAAGTTTTGAGAGATCCTTTTGTAGCTCTTTGCAGTCTGCCTAGGACTTAACTATCTTGAGTAGATTTGTATCATCTGCAAACTTTGCCACCTCACTGTTTACCCCTTTTTCCAGGTCATTTATGAATATGTTGAATTGGACTGGTCCCAGTACAGACTCTTGGGGGACACCACTATTTACCTTTCTCGATTCTGAAAACTGACCATTTATGCCAACCCTTTGTTTCCTATCTATGAGAGAACCTTCCCTCTTATCCCATGACTGCTTACTTTGCTTAAGAGCCTTTGAGGGACCTTGTCTAAGGATTTCTGAAAATCTAAATACACTATATCCACTGGCTCCCTCTTGTCCACATGCTTGTTGACGCCCTCAAAGAATTCTAGTAGATTGGTGAGGCATGATTTCCCTTTACAAAAACCATTTTGACTATTCCCCAACAAATTAAGTTCATCTATGTGTCTGACAAATTTGTTCTTTACTATAGTTTCAACCTGTTTGCCCGGTACTGAAGTGATGCTAACTGACCTATAATTGCCAGGGTCATCTCTGGAGCCCTTTTTAAAAATTGACATCACATTAGCTATCCTCCAGTCATTTGATACAGAAACTGATTTAAATGTCAGGTTACAGATGACTTTATCGTCTTTAAGTGCTCCTTTAAGTGTATCTCAATCGTCCAGGGGCCCCACTGGTTGTTTAGCAAGCTTCCTGCTTCTGATGTACTTAAAAACAATTTTGCTATTACTTTTTGAGTTTTTGGCTAGCTGTTGTTCAAATTCTTTTTTGGCCTTCCTAATTATATTTTTACACTTCATTTGCCAGAGATTATGCTCCTTTCTATTTTCCTCATTAGGATTTAACTTCCACTTTTTAAACGATGCCTTTTTGCCTCTCACTGCTTCTTTTACTTTGTTGTTTAGTCACAGTGGCTCTTTTTT
>NW_020666271.1:0-1105 GCF_002925995.2 Terrapene triunguis | reverse complement strand
GAAGAACTGGCTTCAGTTCTAGGCTCTTCCACTGATTTCTTCTGTGACCTTGGGCAACTCACTTAGTCCCTCCATGCCTCAGCAACATGTGTTTTAATACGGCTCAATGTAGAGGTGTACATCTAGGAGCAAGAGATGCTGGCCATCCTTACCGAATGCAGGACCCAATCCTGGGATGCAGTGACTCTGAAAAAGCCTTGGGGGTCATAGTCAGCTGAACACGAGCTCCCAGTATGGTGCTATAGATGAAAAAGTGAGTGCAACCCGGGATGAACAAAGAAGGGAATCTCGAGATGGGGCAGAGAGGTTATTTTACCTCTGTCTTTGGCGCTGGTGCGACCACTGCTGGAATCCTGTGTTCAGTTCTGGTGTCTACAGTTCAAGAAGGACGTTGATAAATTGGAGGGGGTCAGAGAAGAGCCACTAGAATGATGAAAGGATTAAAAAACCTGCCTTAGAGTGATAGACTGAAGAAGCTCACTCTATTTAGTTTAACAAAGAGAAGGGGAAGGGGCGACTTGGTCACAGTCTGTAAGTACCTGCATGAGAAACAATCATTTAACAATGGGCTCTTCAGTCTGTCAGAGAAAGTTGTAACATCATCCAATGGCTGGAAGCTGAAGCTAGACAAATTCAAACTGCAACTAAGGTGTAATTTTTTTAACAATGAGGGTAATTAACCTTTGGAACAATTTATGAATGGCCGGGGTAGATTCTCCATCACTGACAATTGTTAAGTCAAGGCAGGATGTTGTTCTAACAGCTCTGCTCTAATAGTTATTGTGGGGGAGGTCTCTGGCCTGCGCTATACAGGCGGTTGGATTAGATGATCACAGTGGTGCCTTCTGGCCTTGGGATCTGCCCAGTGGTGTTAGTAGCACGGCCCTGCCGCACAGGGTGTTGTACTGATAAACATGTTAAAGGTTGACAGGTGCTCGGATGCTACAATAATTGGGGCCATGGCTAAGTGCCTTAGAGAGATTTCAGCTCTGTATGCCTCATAAGGACAATTTGGGGCACTGGGTGGAGAACCTGAACTCTTCCCAACACCCCTTGGGGATGAGGGGAGTTCTGGGCCCCTCCTGCAGCTCGGCAGTAAGAGGGG
>NW_020666270.1:0-1277 GCF_002925995.2 Terrapene triunguis | reverse complement strand
GGCCGATTGCGGCCCCCACTCGCCGTGGTTCGCCGTCCCGGGCCAATGGGGGCGGCGGGAAGCCGCGGCCAGCACATCCCTCAGCCCGCGCCGCTTCCCGCTGCCCCCATTGGCCCGGGACGGCGAACCGCAGCGAGTGGGGGCCGCGATTGGCCGAACCTGCCATGTCAGTAGGTAAATAAACTGGCCCGGCCCGCTAGGGTGCTTACCCTGGCGAGCCGCGTGCCAAACGTTGCCGATCCCTGGGCTGGAATGAGGTCTTTTGAATTAAAGGCCAGATTCTGATCTCAACTGCACCTTTGTAAATCTGAAGTAACTCCAGTAACTTAAGATTTACACCAATGTTAGATGAAATTCTAGACCAAAAAATTGGCAAAGCAATTTTGCTGACCAATACATACAACTCAATTCAGTCAACTGCAGACATAAGGGGTCTGATTCTCATTTACACTAAGGCCACATTACACTATTCTGACATTAAAAAGGGGCCTTAAAGTGTGTGTAAGAATTATGCGACCTTAGCATAAATAAGAATGAGGCCCAAAGTCTATATTAGTTTTTTAAATCCTTCAGCATGAAAACCCCTGAAATTTTCATTTTGTAACTAAGTATGCACATAGCCACAATTTTTCAGCATCAAATTCCAATTCATGCACTACAAAAGTACTCAAGGAAAAAATGTATCGTCCAATAATATAATGGGCAATTTCACTCTATCCTGTTCTTCTTAAGTTTATTTTTCTTCTATATGCTATTAAATAGTAAATATTGATTGGCGGTGCTTTTTAAATGCCCTCTATATACCACTGACTTGGCCCTTTTGAATACCTCTAACAAAGTTGGTGTATATGCATATTACAGTAGGCTGTGCACACTATCTTAATGAATTTTAAAGTTTTTATATAACAGTAGTAGTAGTTTAAAAATCTATATTCAATACTGGGAAGTGTTGTTAACTGTGGTAAGGGTAACAGTCAAAAAGAATGATTAAAAACTAGTCTCCATTGAAAATATTTGCCAGTACAACCAATGCATGCCCTTGATACAAGCCTTTTAGACAAGGAAAACAATTAAAGAAAGCTAGACAAGCACTGAACATTAACAGAACAAACACGCCAGTTATTTTTGTGAATAATAATGGTGTCTCAAGGAGAGAAAGATCTCTAGATATCTGTATAACTCTGAATGTTGGTCACTTTTCTGTATATTCACACAGTTGTTAAAATTTTTAAAATAAAAACATTGCCAGCTAACACTAACTAGTTAAAAAATTGCTT
>NW_020666269.1:0-1042 GCF_002925995.2 Terrapene triunguis | reverse complement strand
CAACTGAGATGCTATTTAGAAGCAAATGTACTGTATATATTTTTGTTCCAAACATGCTTTTGGGGAGGGAACATATGTGGCCCAAATCTTGAGCATCATTAAGATATGAGAAAAGGAAGACTGGGTTTAGGCCTCTACACTACAATTATAGACTTGGAGCTGGCCCACTCCAGCTGACTTGGAAACAGAGGACTTGAGATACAGGGCTGTTTAATTGTGTTGTAGCTGATTGGGCTCGAGCTGCAGCCTGACCTCTGGGACCCTTCCACCACACAGGGTCCTATACCCATGTCTGAATGTCTACACTGCAATTAAACAGTCTCATAGCCCGAGCCCTGTGAGCCCAAGTCAGCTGTCATGGGGCGAGCCACAAGTTTTTAATGGCAGTGTAGACACACCCACAGTGTTGTTTTTCATGGCATCAGAGAGGACAGGAAAGGAAACAAGGATGCTTGCAAGACTGGCAGACTTTAAATCAAACAGGTTTCCATGAGCTGTGGTAACTATGTTGAGAAAATAAAAAGGATCAATGAAGAGGTACTTAAGGTAATATTTAGGAAGATGGTGAATTCTACTTAAAATCCAGTAGTATAATTTATTAGTTCCCACTTGGTATCAGTTTTCACTCCTGCTGTTCTCAAGCTCCCATTGATTTGAGTAAAAGATATTTTATTATCTACCCTCCTTAACCAAACAAAACCCCCATGGAAGTCAATGGGAATTTTCCTGAATATGGATTGCAGAATTTGGCTTTTAATGATTGATAGTATCTGGAAGTCCCTTCTAGTTGGCAAGGTCTGTATTATGTCTTCCCATGAGAAGTCACACAAAAAACATGATGCAAAATGGCTACATGATCTGACCTACATTGTGCTATCATAGAATCATAGAATATCAGGGTTGGAAGGGACCTCAGGAGGTCATCTAGTCCAAGTCCCTGCTCAAAGCAGGACCAATTCCCAACTAAATCATCCCAGCCAGGGCTTTGTCAAGCCGGGCCTTAAAAACCTCCAAGGAAGGAGACTCCACCACCTCCCTAGGT
>NW_020666268.1:0-1141 GCF_002925995.2 Terrapene triunguis | reverse complement strand
CACCAATTAGAATTCTTTGAGGGAATCAACAAGCATGTGGGCAAGGGCGATCCAGTTGATATAGTGTGCTTGGACTTTCAGAAAGCCTTTGACGAGGACCCTGACTAAAAGCTCTTAAGCAAATTAACCAGTCATGGGATAAGAGGGAAAGTCCTCTCAAGGATCAGTAACTGATTTAAAGATAGGAAACAAAGGATAGGAATTAATGGTCAGTTTTCACACTGGAGAGAGGTAAATAGCAGGGGCTCCCAAGGATCTGTACTGGGACCAGTGCTGTTCAACATATTCATAAATGATCTGGAAAAGGGGATATATAAACAGTGAGGTGGCAAACTTTGTAGATGATACAAAATCACTCAAGATAGTTAAGTCCAAAGCTGACTGTGAAGAATTACAAATGGATCTCAGAAAACTGGGTGACTGGACAACAAAATGGCAGGTGAAGTATCAATGTTGCTAAGTGCAAAGTAATTCACATTGGAAAACATAATCCCAGCTATACATATAAAATGATGGGGTCTAAATTAGCTGTTACCACTCAAGAAAGAGATCTTGGCATCATTGTGGATAGTTCTCTGAAAACATCCACTCAACGTGCACTGACAGTCAAAAAAGCAAACAGAATGAAAGGAAACATTAGGAAAGGCATAGACAATAGTACAGAAAATATCATAATGCCATTGTATACATCCATGCTATGCCCAAACCTTGAATACTGTGTGCAGTTTTGGTTGCCCTATATTTAAAAAAGATATGTTAGCATTGGAAAAGATACAGAGAACAGCAGCAAAAATGATCAGGGGTATGAAACAACATTCATTTGAGGAGATATTAAATAGATTGGGACTGTTCATTTTAGAAAAGAGAGAGCTAAAGGGGGATATGATAGAGGTTTATAAAATTATCAGTGACGTGGAGAAAGAGAATAAGGATGTTTTATTTACCCCTTTATGTACCACAAGAGCCAGGGATAACCCAACAAAATTAATAGGCAGCAGATTTAAAACCAACATAAGGAAATACTTCGTCATACAATGCACAGTCATCCTATGGAATGGTTTTCAGGGGTATTGTGGAGGCCAGGGCCGGCTCTAGGATTTTTGCCGCCCAAGGCAAAAACAATTTTGGCCGCCCCCCCCCC
>NW_020666267.1:0-3222 GCF_002925995.2 Terrapene triunguis | reverse complement strand
CCCCGTTCCACAAAGCTCTTGAGCACGTGCTTAACTTGAAGCACACAAGTTGTGTTGACTTCCATGGGGCGACTCCCATGTTTCAAGTTGAGCTCACGCTGTAAATGCTTGGACGCGACAGGTTGAAAAGTACTGTTTGGCCTGAGCAGTTAGCCAGTACGCAGGGTCTTGCAGGCTGTTTCTGTTAGGAGGAGAAATTGATGATGGAGCTCGGTGTTTCTCTGATGCAATCCTGTTTATTCACAGAGAAAGGAGACAAAAGTCCTGATTCCCCGAAACAGCAGGAATCACACCGGAGACAGGTTTTTTGCTCACCGTTCAAAGCCTCGTTCCTGCCAGCACACTACTGAAAAGCTCGCGCTCTCCGTTTTCTCTCAGACCACATTGCCAGTGCATTTCTTGCCATCTCCTTGGCTTTCCTGCTCCTCCTTTGTCTGCTTCTGGCTGCCTGGGCAGCTTCTCTCTGCCTGTTCCCTGGGCAGGGCCACGCAGAGGGGGGGCAAGTGGGGCAATTTGCCCCAGGCCCAGGGCCCTGCAAGGGCCCCATGAGCCCTGGCCGAGAATCCCTTCCCTGGCTAGAGGCACCTTTTTAATTTTTACTCACCTGGTGGCGGTCCAGGTCTTTGGCGGCACTTCGGCGGCAGGGGGCCCTTCAGTCCCTCTGGGTCTTCGGCGGCACTTCAGCGGCGGGTCCTTCAGTGCTGCCAAAGACGCGGAGCGAGTGAAGGACCCGCTGTCGCAAATTACTCGGCGCGCTGCCCGGTGAGTACAAGCACCACAGCGAGTGGCGCCTTTTTTTATATCCATTCCCCCGCATTGTCCCAGGCCCCCTGAATCCTCTGGGTGGCCCTGTCCCTGAGTGCTTCTGTTCACGGACATATGTGCACAGAGCCTTCAAACGAAACTGACCAGCCTTGCGTGCAGCCTGTGTTTGGGCAGTGCCAAGCTGCATAGACACTTTTCAAAGACACCATAATAGAGGCCCAACTTAAATGTATACCCCAAATTAAAAAACTCAGTAAAAGAACTAAAAAAAGAGCCACCGTGGCTTAACAACCATGTAAAAGAAGCAGTGAGAGATAAAAAGGCATCTTTTAAAAAGTGAAAGTCAAATCCTAGTGAGGTTAATAGAAAGGAGCATAAACACTGCCAAATTCAGTGTAAAAATGTAATAAGAAAAGCCAAAAAGGAGTTTGAGGAACAGCTAGCCAAAAACTCAAAAGGCAATAACAAAATGTTTTTTAAGTACATCAGAAGCAGGAAGCCTGCTAAACAACCAGTATGGCCCCTGGACGATGGAGATACAAAAGGAGCACTTAAAGACGATAAAGTCATTGCGGAGAAACTAAATTAATTCTTTGCTTCAGTCTTCATGGCTGAGGATGTTAGGGAGATTCCCAAACCGGAGCCATCCTTTGTATGTGACAAATCTGAGGAATTGTCACAGATTGAAGTGTCACTAGAGGAGGTTTTGGAATTAAACTTTACAGTAACAAGTCACCGGGACCAGATGGCATTCATCCAGGAGTTCTGAAAGAACTCAAATGTGAAATTATGGAACTATTAACTATGGTTTGTAACCTGTCCTTTAAATCAGCTTCTGTACCCAACGACTGGAAGATAGCTAATGTAACGCCAATATTTAAAAAGGGCTCTAGAGGTGATCTCGGCAATTACAGACGGGTAAGTCTAACGTCAGTACCGGGCAAATTAGTTGAAACAATAGTAAAGAATAAAATTGTCAGACACATAGAAGAACATAAATTGTTGGGCAAAAGTCAACATGGTTTCTGTAAAGGGAAATCATGTCTTTCTGATCTATTAGAGTTCTTTGAAGGGGTCAACAAACATGTGGACAAGGGGGATCCAGTGGACATAGTGTACTTAGAGTTCCAGAAAGCCTTTGACAAGGTCCCTCACCAAAAGCTCTTATGTAAATTAAGTTGTCATGGGATAAGAGGGAAGATCCTTTGATGGATTGAGAACTGGTTAAAAGACAGGGAACAAAGGGTAGGAATTAATGGTAAATTCTCAGAATGGAGAGGGGTAACTAGTGGTGTTCCCCAAGGGTCAGTCCTAGGACCAATCCTATTCAACTTATTCATAAATGATCTGGAGAAAGGGGTAAACAGTGAGGTGGCAAAGTTTGCAGATAATATTAAACTGCTCAAGATAGTTAAGACAAAAGAAGACTGTGAAGAACTTCAAAAAGATCTCACAAAATTAAGTGATTGGGCAACAAAATGGCAAATGAAATTTAAAGTGGATAAATGTAAAATAATGCACATTGGAAAAAATATCCCCAACTATATATACAACACAATGGGGGCTAATTTAGCTACAACTAATCAGGAAAGAGATCTTGGAGTCATCGTGGATAGTTCTCTGAAGACATCCATGCAGTGTGCAGCGGCAGTCAAAAAAGCAAACAGGATGTTAGGAATCATTCAAAAAAGGATAGAAAATAAGACGGAGAATATCTTATTGCCCTTATATAAATCCATGGTACACCCACATCTTGAATACTGCGTACAGATGTGGTCTCCTCATTTCAAAAAAGATATACTGGCATTAGAAAAGGTTCAGAGAAGGGCAACTAAAATGATTAGGGGTTTGGAATGGGTCTCATATAAGGAGAGATTAAAGAGACTAGGACTTTTCAGCTTGGAAAAGAGGAGGCTATGGGGGGATATGATAGAGGTATATAAAATCAGGAGTGGTGTGGAGAAAGTGAATAAGGAAAAGTTATTTACTTGTTCCCGTAGCATAAGAACTAGGGGCCACCAAATGAAATTAAGGGGCAGCAGGTTTAAAACAAATAAAAAGAAGTTCTTCACACAGTGCATAGTCAACCTGTGGAATTCCTTGCCTGAGGAGGTTGTGAAGGCTAGGACTATTACAGGGTTTAAAAGAGAACTAGATAAATTCATGAAGGTTAAGTCCATTAATGGCTATTAGCCAGGATGGGTAAGGAATGGTGTCCCTGGCCTCTGTTTGTCAGAGGGTGGAGATGGATGGCAGGAGAGAGATCACTTGATCATTACCTGTTAGGTTCACTCCCTCTGGGGCATGTGGCATTGGTCACTGTCGGAAGACAGGATACTGGGCTGGATGGACCTTTGGTCCGACCCAGTATGGCCATTCTTATGTTCTTATGTATAGTTTCATCCATCTTACTCTATAAAGGAGCTTAACTGTGTCTGATATTTATCCTGGATGGAG
>NW_020666266.1:0-1045 GCF_002925995.2 Terrapene triunguis | reverse complement strand
CCCCGGGGTTTGCCGCACGCTGCGGTCACCTCCGGGTTAGCGGGGAATTAATTGGGCAGCCGGGACTGTTCGCGGCCCGAGCCCCCGGGGCAGGAGCGTGGGGACCCGGCCCGTGTCCGAGCGAGGCCGTGGCCTAGCGCTGCTCCGGGTGCCAGGGTGCCAGCGTGCCAGGCCCCGTGCGGGGCACAGAGCGACCCCTCGGACAGCTAAACCCCAAACCGACGGCCAGCTGTCCTGGGGCGCCTTGGGGCTAGCCAGCCAGCGGGGGGAGGTCAGAGCTCTTACTGGACCAGAGAGACTCTCTCCTGGCACTACCCGGCATCCCGCACGGGTACCGCGAGGCGGGTTGTGCCCACTGGAGTTGGAAGGTGGGTTCTGAATCTGCTTGGACCCTGGTTGCTGCCAATGCCGGGATCTAAAAATGCGGCCACCCACTTAATAGAATTGCAGGTAATGGGGCCATAATAAACCCCTTGAGTCTTGTGGTCAGACCCCGCCCTGCGTCGCGCTGGATGTCACGGGATAAGGTCTGTGATCCCACCTGAAGCCTGCGATGAAAAGATCAGTGGATCTGTGACTGGAGGATTCTCTGCGACTTGAAGTCTTTAAATCATGATGTGGGGACTTCAACAGCTGAGTCAAGGGAGAGAATTATTCCAGGAGTGGGGGGGTCAGTTTTTGTGGCCTGCATCATGCGGGAGATCAGACTAGATCATCATAATGGTCCCTTCTGACCGTAAAGTCTATGAGTCTATGAGACTGCCGCACTGGGAGTGCGAGCCTGTCCTTTGAACCCTGGGAAGGGCTGAGCGGCATGGAGCGTGGGAGCAGCCCTGTATTGTGCCGAGGGTGACCAGATAGAAAGTGTGAACAATCGGGACGGGGTGGGGGGTAACAGGTGCCTATATAAGAAAAAAACCCAAATATCAGGACTGCCCGTATAAAATTGGGACATCTGGTCACCGTAATTTTGCCTCTGTAGCTAGAGCAGGGTACGGCCTCTGGCTCAGTTTTCACTTGCTGTCCTTGCAAACAGGTTCTGGAA
>NW_020666265.1:0-1459 GCF_002925995.2 Terrapene triunguis | reverse complement strand
CAATGGACTCATTTGCCTCCCTCTGATTCTGCTCTAGCATTGTAATTCGTTACTTTAGTATATTTAAATTTCTTCTATTTCATAGTGAAAGTGCAAGGTATGAATAACCGACTCCCTTTTCCCACCCTCCCTTCTATGGAACTAGCTGACATTTTGCCAAAGCAGATTAAATACTTGAACCTCCTATTTCTTTCCGCACAAATAATATGGTGATTTTTTTGGAGGATGGGGTCACTTTCGTCCTATTGGCTCTGTTCTTACGGTATAAACAATTATGTAAAATTAATCAAATGTATTTAATCATATGACGAAAGTGCGGGGCACAAATAAACTACTAGGTTTCCCCTCCCTTCCTTGGTACTAAATACAATTTTGCCAAAGCAGATATTATCTCTCAATCTCCTATTTCCCCAATATAAAATAATATGATATATTGGGGATTTCATTCCTTTATTGACTTTCCTACAATTGTGTAATAAATTATTAAAATATATTTAAATATATTCCGTCCCTTGGCGAAAGTGCAGAGTTTGAATAATTCCTCCTTCCTTTCCTAGGAACAAGCTATGATGTCACCAAAGTAGATTCAATCCTGCCTCTCCCATTCTCCCCTCTATAAAGGTATTATGAGCCGATGGGGGAGTGGGACAGGGCTCATTTGCCTCCGGTTGGCTTTTCTCTGCTGCTGTAATTAAATATTTAAATTTATTTAAATTCATTCCACAACTATGGCGAAAGTGCTGGAGTCAAATAACACTCTCCTCCCCTAGCTGTGATTTCTCTAGACCAGATTCGTTCTCTGAACATACT
Organism: Terrapene triunguis; assembly: GCF_002925995.2. Taxonomy (NCBI): domain Eukaryota; kingdom Metazoa; phylum Chordata; order Testudines; family Emydidae; genus Terrapene; species Terrapene triunguis. The sequence continues at coordinate 649 of NW_020666265.1, read as the reverse complement.
ATTCTCCGCATCTTTAAAAATAATATGACCCGGGGGACATTCTCCCCCCCGTTTTACATGTTACTAACGTTGTAATTACTTATTTAAATGTTTTTAATTTATTCCATCCCATGACGAAAGTTCTGAGGTTTTACATTCCCCCTAGGAACTAGCTGCGATTTCACCAGAGCTGATTCAATTCTTCTATCTCCAATTATCCCCTTCAAAAAATAGCGCGGTGCATCAGAGCGACTCACGTTCTTCCTCTTGCCTTTCCGCTACGTTACGATTCATTATGTAAATATATTTAAATTTAGACCATTCCGCGGCGAAAATGCGCCTCTCTCCTTCCCTTCTGTGGGGCTAGCTGCCGTTTCTCTTCCACGGATTCGTCACCTTTCCCGAGCTTGGGGTGAGAGAGAAAAATAATCGCCCCACTACAGAAGGAGAGAGAGGGAGGAGGACGGCCTTACAGCTGGTGTCCACCTCTAGCGGAGGCGAGTAGTTCCTATTTCCTGCGTCGAAAGTGCGGACGCGAACACACAGAGCCGGAGACGGGAGTGGAGGGGGGGGAGCGAGCCGGCGGGAACTCTCGCGCGAGCCGACGGGACGTCGCCCGTTGGCCCCGCCCCCTCTCCCTGTCTGCGGCGGCGGCAGCGGCAGTAGCGGG
>NW_020666264.1:0-1329 GCF_002925995.2 Terrapene triunguis | reverse complement strand
GCCCAGACCCCAGCCGAGATCGGGGCCCCGTCGTGCTGGGCGCTGCCCAGACCGCGGCCGAGATCAGGGCCCCGTCGCTCCGGGCGCTGTCCAGACCCCGGCCGAGATTGGGGCCCCGTCGTGCCAGGCGCCGCCCAGACACAGAGTAAGAGACAGTCATAGAATCACAGACTATCAGGGTTGGAAGGGACCTCAGGAGGTATCTAGTCCAACCCCCTGCTCAAAGGAGGACCAATTCCCAGACAGATTTTTGCCCCAGATCCCTCAAGGATTGAACTCACAACGCCGGGTTTAGCAGGCCAATGCTCTAACCACTGAGCTATCCCCCCAGTCTCTGCGTTGAACAGCTCCCAGGCACAGCGAGGGGAAAGAAGCTGCCCCCGGCCAGGGTCTCACTCCCACGCCCTCCCCCCTGTGCCAGCCTCAGTCCCGCCGGAGCCCGTAGCTCCGTTCTGCTCCCTTTGCCCGGAGGCCAAGCTGCACCCCGGGTGACTCCGCAGCACCCCGTGCCCTTCCGGAGCGGGTCAGCCCTGGCTCCGCTGCAGCGTCAGCCGGGTGTTGTGGGGAAATTCTCATGTGCTCAGGGTTATTTTGGGGCTGGTTTGTGGTTAACTGTCTCTGATGTGAGCGTCACATGGGAGGCTGCGCTCTCTCCCCCGCCCCGCCCTGGCACAGCAGAGGCTGGTGTGAGGTTTTATCAATGGCAGGGCGGGGAGCTGTATGAACCGGGAGGCAGGAAAGTCCGGGTGGGAGGGGAAAGCCGGGGGCTTCTGCTTTGGCCAACACCGAGAGAGAGAGACGAGAGCCTGTGAAATGACACTTCCCCTTTGCCTTTGCTGCACAGTCCCGGGGGGGACTCGGCCCTTCCCCGACTTCCAGCGAGAAACCGGCGACTCCCAGCCCCTCGGGGGAGCGCCGGCGGGAATTCGCCGGGAAAAGAGCTCTGGCGGCGGAAGGGCGTCACGCAGCCAGGAGAAACCTGCTCACTGTGCAGACGGTCTTACGCGGGGTGAAAGTGAGTCCAGTGACTTACCGCTACGCTGGTGCCAGCTCTGGCCCCCGGAAGGGGCGTGGCCTAGGGTGGAGGGGGCGTGGCTGAGGGAGTCAGGGCCAGCCCCAGCCCACCCTGTAATTTAAGTGCCCCCCCCCTGGGGTAACAGCAGCAGCCCGGGGCTCCGGGGGCTATTCAAAGGGCCGGGGCGGTAGAAGCAACGGGAGCCCCGGACTTTTTAAATAGCCCCCAGAGCCCCACAGCCCTACCCCAGGGCTCCAGCCATGGGGCTCTGGGGGCAATTTAAAGGGCCTGGGGCTCCAGCTTACTTTCACCTC
>NW_020666263.1:0-2720 GCF_002925995.2 Terrapene triunguis | reverse complement strand
TGAAGAATTGGTCTGAGTAATGAAATCTGGGCCATGTGCACACAATTCACTATAATAGTAACAGAATCTCACAATTCTGAGATGGAAGGGCCCCATTAGCTCCTTGGGGGTTACAAGTCTATTTTCTGGGCCTACTCAGTGCAGAATGCTTCCACAGAGGGCATTTTCTAGTGCTTTATCTAGCTTTCACTCTGTCTGGACCAGATCCTCTTCTGGTGTAAATCATCACAGCTCCACTGAAGTAAAAAGATAAAGGCCTTGGAAGTCAATGGAGCTGCACTAATTTATAGATGGTGGTTTTATAGAAGGGCCTTTTGAATGAGGTGCCTCAATAGTGCCCCTCATTGGGGATGGGTTATCATCAAAACAATGTAAAATAATCCACAGCAAAAAATCCCAGACGTGTAGTCCATTTCTCAACCCATTGCAAGTAGTCATTACAATCTCAAGACATCATATCCCTTGACACCCCACATTCCATGCTCCAGCACCTCAGGCCACACCTGGTCTCTGTCCTCTTCTGTCCCTCTGGTCCTAGACAGCCACCCAGCCCTTCCAACTCAGGGTTCCTCTTCCCAGCAGGAATCTCCTGTGACACTTCCACAGTGATGCAAGGGCATGAGTACCAACCTCAGGGCAGAGGTTGGTACTAAGCCAGAGCACAAACCCCAAATTGGTTGTGAATTCTGAACTTGGATTTTACCAACCAACTGCACCAAGTGCAAACTCCTCAGGCACTCTAATACCCTTAACATGCAGTCACCGACAGTCCCCTTGGGTACTCTGGTCTGTCGTGCCACCCAGGTGACTGGATCTTACACCAAGAATCACAGCAATATTCAGGTTACTCCTAATCCTGAAAGGCCAGTCACTTACGCCAGGTCAATTGCATTTTAGGTCTCACACCAAAGACAACACGTGTAGCCAATCCTGTAGTAAACTATTTAATAGGAAAAAGAAATTAGAGTTAATGACAAGGTTAAAGCAAGCAAACAGACACACAAATGAGTTAGTCTTAGGTTTCAAAAGGTAATATGGACTTCTATAATCAGCAAGATCTCTTTGTCCTTCAGGGCTAACACAGGCTAAGCAGCTCGGGAATCTCTTGCTTATGCCTAGAAACAACTTGCCATTCCGGAGTCCAACCAGCATGGAGAACCTTACTTTGGTTTGTGGGTTTTATCTGCTTCTTGCTATGTGCTCTGAGCTGAATAATCAATTGATGGGAGGAGTCCACTTGCATTACTGATCTTCACAGGGAAAACGGAACAACAATAAGAGTTTTTAGTCCCCTTGGTTTTTCAGTCCAGATGTAGGGAGTTTCCAGTTGTAAGGTCCAACCCTAGCCCATCTGGTATTGATGGGTCTCCTCCTTTGGGAGGGGCATAACAATTTCTAGAGAAGAGCAGCTCTTCACACTAACATCCCTCTCTTGTATGGCGATTCATACAATCAGAGAGACTCCGGGTATGTCTACACCCAGCCGCTAGTTCGGTGGCTGGCAATCGAAGTTCTGGGTTCGACTTATCGCGTCTTGTCTGGACGCGATAAGTCGAACCAGGAAGTGCTCGCCGTCGACTGCGGTACTCCAGCTAGACGAGAGGAATACCGCGGAGTCGACGGGGGAGCCTGCCTGCCACGTGTGGACCGAGGTAAGATCGAACTAAGGTACTTCGAACTTCAGCTACGTTATTCACGTAGCTGAAGTTGCATACCTTAGTTCGATTTGGGGGGTGTGTAGACCAAGCCTCCCAATACAACTGCTCAAATATTTCATTACAACACAGAACACAGATCTTAAAAGAAAGACTAATGCGTGTAGCAACTCACAAGTACTCGATAGTCTAAATACTAAACACTTTCTTCTAACTGCAGTTTTATCGATACTAACCCACAAGTGAGCCAGACCAATTCCAGTTGAGACATGGGGACCTTGGCATAAGCTGGCACCTGGCCTTCTAGCATCACACTCTCCGCCTCTTCTCTGGAGGCATCTTTACCAGGGGACATCTCTCACCCCTCAACCCTCTTCCTGTTCTCCTGGGCCCAGTTCTCCAGCCCTGGAGATGTCAGCAGGTAAGACCCCTCTGCTGCTCCCTTGCTGTCAGCCACTTGCAGGCCTCCCTCTCTGGTTTGGGGAGGTCAGCCAGCAAACCCCTCTTGCTGCTCTTCTGCCTTCAGCCTTCTCCCAAGAACCACCTGCAGGTTGACAGTTCTAATCTCCTGCTCTTCTCCTCCCTTCAGGCCTCTCCTTCACCAGGTCTCTCCCGATGGCTCTTTTAAGCCCAAATTGAAAACAGCAGATGAGGCACAGGTGCATTGGCCCTTCTCCCTCTTAAAGGGCAAGCATCACCCTGTGACGTCTAAGTAGAAATCCATGCAAACCTTAATTGTTGTGCTTGTTCAGATCACTTCCTGTCTCTTGGGGCCACCTTAACATCTCACCACCTGCTGTAGCCTGTAGATGTCCCCATTTACAGTATAAGTCTGGACAGCCCCCATCCTCCAGGAAAACACATGAAGACAAATTTTAATTGAAATACATCAGGGGTCGGCAACATTTGGCACACGGCTCGCCAGGGTAAGCACCCTAGCGGGCCGGGCCAGTTTTATTTACCTGCTGACGCGGCAGGTTCGGCCGATCGCGGCCCCCACTGGCCACGGTTCGCCGTCCCGGGCCAATGGGGGCGGCGGGAAGCGACGCGGGCGAGGGATGTGCT
>NW_020666262.1:0-1438 GCF_002925995.2 Terrapene triunguis | reverse complement strand
CTCTCAGGCCAGAGCTGTGTGGCTGTGACCCACACTCACCGAGTGCCCCACTCCCCCCTGCCACTCGCTTGGGCCCTCACCGGACATCATAGAACGTGGCTCCCCGTCATCTCCCCAGCAGTGATGGGCTCACGCTGGGCACCACCAGGCGTTTCCTCATCCTGAGAGCCATTCGCCTGGTCAGCAGGGGGCGCTGCAGACCCACCCCCTGAGTCATTTCAATCCAGCCCTGGGAAAGCCCTGCACTGAGCGGGGACAGGGCCGGGTCGGGAGGGGCAGAACGAGCTGTCCCCAGTCGCTCGGTCCCAGCCCTGATTTCCGGGGGGCGAATGCTGCTCTGGGAGACGCTCCCGCAGCTGTGCCCAGACCACACTGGGGCTGCGGAGCCTGTTTGGGTCATTGGCTGGGGCTGTCTCGGGATGCCCAGCTGTGACCGAGGGCAGAATTGGGCTCCGTGATGCCAGGACTGGCCATGACAGAGACCTGAGCCGTTCCATGGATGCCGATCTAAGGGATACGGGCTCCAGGCCTGATGCCTGCCGCTCACCCCCTTCCTGAATTGCTCTCCTCTGGGCAGGGGCCTCCCACCCCACCCCCGGCTTCACCAGCCCCAAAGGGCCCTGTCTGCCTAGTGGGACTGAAATCCCTGTTACCTTTGAACCATCCCTGAGGGCAGGTAAATATTTGAGGGTAAACCAGCAAGGGGCAGTGACCTGGGGCCAGATCTCTGGAGCTGGCAGCAAGCTAGGGCAAGCAGGCTGCAGCCTCACTGTGTAGGTGTTTGCAGTGGGGTGGTCGGGAGAGGTGACAGACCAACCCTCTCCCCTCCCCCTCTTCCCAAATCCAGAGCTCCCTTGTGAGTCTCCCTGAGGACCCAGCCAGTCCCAATCATTTTATATTCAGTGTGGATGGAAGAGACCAGGGCTGGAGCATGCTCAGCGCAGATGCAATGTACAGAGACTTTAGCAGCAAATATTCATAGCTTGATATTTTCCAAGGACAGAATGGACCACTGTGATCATCTAGTCTGATCTCCTGCATAACCCAGGCCTGAGAACTCCCCCAAAATAATTCCTAGACTAGATCTTATAGGAAAACATCCAACCTTGATTTTAAAATGGTGGTGGAGAATTCATCACAACGCTTGGTAAATTGTTCCACTGGTTAATTACCCTCCATCTTTAAAATGTTCACCATATTTCCAGTCTCAATTTGTCTAGCTTCAACTTCCAGCCATTGGATCATATTATGCCTTTCTCAGCTAAATTGAAAAGTCTGTTATCCGATATTTGTCCCCCATGTAGGTACTTATAGACTTAGAATATCAGGGTTGGAAGGAAGCTCAGGAGATCATCTAGTCCAACCCCATGCTTAAAGTAGGAAATATCCCAAACTATTTTTTTTTTGCCCTAGATCCCTAAATGGCCCCCTCAAGGAT
>NW_020666261.1:0-1208 GCF_002925995.2 Terrapene triunguis | reverse complement strand
TGCCCATGCCCCCCAGCTCCCCCCGGACTCCCTGCCCCTCACCTGGCAAAGGTCTGGTTGGCCACCTTGACCATGCTCAGCTCCTGGCACAGCCCCTCCCGCGTGTGCAGCTCCGACTCGAAGGCCGCCTGCAGTTCCAGGAAGGCGGCGAGATCCAGCTTCTGCCCGTCGGGCGCCTTGCAGACCTGGCCGGGAAAGCAGTCGTCCCTCAGACAGTGGAAAAGACTCACAGCAGAAAGAAGGATCCCAGCTTCTCAAACTGGGGAGCGGGACCCCTCAGGGGGTCACGAGGTTATTACATGGGGGGGGTCATGACCCCTGTGACGAAGTGGGGGGTTTTCTTGTTTTCTGTGGGGTTTCAATGGTTTGCATGCAGAGGGGGTGGGACTCAGTTTCCCTGGGTGTTACTGGTTTAACGAGGTGAGGGGAGAGGGAGTGTGTTTTGCAGAGGACCGGAGAGAGGACGCGGGGACCCATCCGGTGGCCGGGAGGATGGATACCCCAGCGACCGGTGACCTGGTGACCCGGAGGCCCAGCTTAGGAGATGCAGCCGGTTCTGGCCAGTGGGAGGACAATGGGCTGCAGAGTGAGGAGCCAGTGACCTAACCAGCCGGTTCCAGCCAGAGGGAGAAGCAGGAGAGGAGGCCCCGGTTTATGACCCTGTTTACCTGGAGAGAAGACAATGGACAGAGGCGGGGCCTGGGGCCGGTGATCTCAGATGCCCAGCTGGGAGCAGGGGGGCTCTGGGCTGGAGAGGGGGAGCAGGCAGAGCCCACCTGGAGGCAGAGAGACTGGGATGTGCTGGGCTGAGGGAGGCCAGGCCTGAGGGTCAGAGAGGTTCCTGTGCTGTGTTCAACTCTCAATAAACCCTCCTGTTTTACGCTGGCTGAGAGTCACTCCAGTCTAGAGAACAGGGTTGCATCAACCCCTTCGGGGGTGGAGGCCCCGGGGGTCCAGAGCGAGTGGACTCCCTGAGGGGGCCCACGGCAGAGACAGACGTGCTAAGGCTCAGAGAGGTGCGGATCCAGGAGGTGGAGGGGCCTGACCCCGAGAGAGAGTGGACCCCCGAGAAGGGCTGTCTCACTAAAAGGGGCACCCCCCATGGACCGCACGGGGCCAAGAGTGGGCACGATCTGTGAGTCCGTGACAACCCCCAACCCTGCTTTGCCTCCAACTTTTATAATGGTGTTAAATATATTTTAAAAAGT
>NW_020666260.1:0-2285 GCF_002925995.2 Terrapene triunguis | reverse complement strand
GAAGCTGTGAAACCCTGTAGATATGATCTGACTGCTCCCAACTGAGCATTCCCTGGCTGCTCTGCCTGAGAGTGACAGTATGAATAAGGAGAAGAGAGGGACACAGGCCGCAGCACCCTCCCTTGCTAGGACATCTCCCAATTAATCACACTAACTGCCTTTGACCCACAGGGGACAGTCATCCAGACATGTAGATGTTGAAGTGATTGGACCCAGGCAGGCCCTGTCCAGTGCTTCCCGGAACAAGAGTTGCTAGCTTCCTGCCAAGGAATCTAACCCCGCAAGGTCCCTATGTTAGTTTGTTCTGTGGGACCCTATCACCAAGGACGTGAGTATTCTTTGCTTCTCTGCGTCAAGTGTGGGACCTTTTTTTCTCTAAACCAGTAGTTCTCAACCAGGGATTTGCTTCCCCTGGGAGTACACAGAGGACTTCCAGACGGTCCATCAACTCATCTAGATATTTGCCTAGTTTTACAACATAAAAAAGCACTAGCGAAATCAGTACAAACTAAAATTTCATACAGACAATGACTTGTTTATGCTGCTCTAGATACTATACACTGAACTGTAAATATAGTATTTATATTCCAGTTGATTTATTTAATAATTATATGGTAAAAATGAGAAAGTCAGGAATAGTGTGCTGGGACACTTTTGTATTTTTATGTCTGATTTTGTAAGCGAGTAGTTTTTAAGTGAGGGGAAACTTGGGGTACACAAGACAAATCAGATTCCTGAAAGGGGTAAAGTAGGTTGAGAGTCACTGCTCTAGATGACCATAAATATCTCATAGCTCTCATCCAATGTGATGGATATTTGGGAGTTTCTAGATGTGGCAAAAAACAAATCTGGTTTCAATAAGATTGTGTTAAAGACATTTGGATCCCAGCATCAGAGAGAAAATCAGCTTGCATGTTGTTAGGGTAGAATGGAATAGGGACCGTCTGTAACATTGATGGGCAGGAAGGGCAGAGATGCAGCAGAAACCTCTGGGTGGGCTGGGGAGATAGGTAAGGGCCCTTGGGCATGGGCCACATGATGATAATAAGAGTGAGACTCAGTCCAGTGGATCCCTGAAACTCACAGTGCATGAGTGTCGTTGCTGCTTATAGAGAGTGTAATGGATGTGGAAGCGGCCCCGCTGGGCTGCTCTGTTGTCACTGGGGGCCTTCCAGTGGAGGTGGAGGTATGGATGGCTGCAGATAAAAACAGAGAGAGCCAACGTTACTTGCAGAAACCCCAACCTGAATCCCTTCACTGTTACCAAGAGAGTAAAGTTGCTTGTTTCGGGAGTTCAGACCTCAGGGGGAAGGTACTCGCCTCACCGCCATCTCCAGCTCAGCAGGGCGAGACTTGGTTTAACTCCTACAATGTACTTCGGGATTTGACTCCCTTTAGTATATCTGGGCCTCCTGTTCTCTGGCTTATATCTTCATCTTAGTATTGAGAGTAGTAGTCAAAAGTGAAGGGGGTTGGGGGGACAGAGTTTTGTCTGGTAAAACTATCAGAACCTGTAAATTATTAGAACATTGTTTTAGCTCCTCCCAGGCAGTTCCTCTTACTTATTCATTCCAGCGTGGATGGCTGGCCTGGTGGATAAGGCACTGGACCGGGACTCAGGAGATCTGAGCTCAGTTCCTAGCTCTGCCACAGACTTCCTGAGAGACCCTGGGCAAGTCATGAATCTTTCTGTGCCTCAGTTCCTCACCTTTTCAAATGAGGATAACACTGCTTGCTTTGCCTGGCTTGACTCTAGGTTGTAAGCTCTTTGGGGCGGGGCTATGTGTGACGTTGCACTCCACATGATTTTATGAAAATATGCTAATGAGTGGGAATATAACGTAACTGGAATATGCTTCATGCAAAAGGTCTCTTGTAAGGTATCATTACAAAGCTTATAATCTACTGAGTGTGGTCATCCAATTTGTATAAATGTATTATTCTTGTATCTGAAACTAGAAATATAAAATATAACTCTGAGGCCCTATTGTAATTATGCAAAGTGTGGGCCATAAATGGTGGCTTGGAATCTTGATGGCTCCCATAAACCAGGACAACTGGTTGTAAATGGTTCTGTTTACTTGTAAGTCTTCCTGTATACATGTGTGCTGGCAAGTGGGTAATGAAGTCTTACAGTGACATGTGATCATGTCACCTGAACTGGAATCCATCTTTAACCTGGTGCTGTTCCATTTAGAAGGAGGGGTGGGAACCCAGAGAGGGACAAAGGATTCCTGTCTTGTGCAAAAGTTATAAAAGGGGGTGGAACAGAACAAAGGGGGCTG
>NW_020666259.1:0-1050 GCF_002925995.2 Terrapene triunguis | reverse complement strand
ATAAATATGCATTTTAGTTTACTAATGATTTTACTACCATATGAAAATGTTTTGTTCCCCCCTAAAGTAATCACACTAAAATTATAAGCTATCACAAATTAATGACTGTGGAAAAAGGAACCTTATCTAATGTGTTGGGACACACCAACACCAGATTGACTCTGATCACCAGTAAGAGTTGACAAGATTTTTTTCCCTAACTCAAAGCAAAAATTAAGCGTGTGAATAATTTTTCCTGCATGCGTTAAAAAAGAGAGAGGAAGGGGGCAACTACCAAAAATCTAGGAAAAGATACAAAATAACCCCAAAATTACAGTAACTAACTGCAAAGGAAGGCATCTGGCATGGCAAGGTATAATGTGCTCTCTCCCCTCCCCCCCTGCACCCTCCAGCTTTGAGCTTGCATTGAAACATCGGCATCTCATAAACTAGACAACTTATTTGGGATGTGGGGAAAGAGAACTAAAGAAACACCCTAAAAAAATAGATTTACTGATCTGTTTATGTCACCGTTAAAGATTCTATATCTGGTATGAAGGAGAGATATCACTACGTGAATCGATAGAGCCCTGCAAAGCCACGGATGCCCAATTTATATCCGTGGATGCAGATATCAGCAGACAAGTTTGCAGATAAGCAGATGGATGCGTATCCAAATTTTATATCTAGACCCCAAATCCACGGTCCATGTTTGCATATTGGATGTGGATATAAATTTTGTATCCGCGCTGGGGTCTATGAATTGACTGTGTCTCAGTGAAAACATTGCACAATGAACTAGCTAAGGGATAAATTGTGAAACTCTCACTCATGTTGATGAGCGTTCGGTGAGCCTTCTTGTCTAAGTGCTCAACAATGGGTTTCACCATCTAATCATAAAGAAGTATGTATATCATCACCCTCTGTTGGACAGAATCAGAATTGCTCAACCGTAGGGCATACCTCCAATAGTGCTAATAGATAACATTACAGAGATGTATCAGAAGGGTAGCCATGGATCTGTAAAATCAGCAAGGGTCCTGTGGCACCTTATAGACTAACAGATGTATT
>NW_020666258.1:0-1464 GCF_002925995.2 Terrapene triunguis | reverse complement strand
CCTCCCCAGCACCTCCCGCCCGCTGGCAGCCCACCATATCAGCTCCTACCCCTCCCCCCAGCGCCTCCCGCCCGCTGGCAGCCCACCATATCAGCTCCTCCCCTTCCCCCAGCACCTTCCACCCACTGGGGGAAGACCAATCCACTCCTCCTCGTCCCCCACAGCACCTCCTGCTGCTCAGCTGTTCAGTGGCGGGCAGGAGGCGCTGGGGGGGAGGGGGAGGGGCAGGGGCAGGAAGAGGTGGAGCGAGGACGGGGTATGCTTGGGGGAGGGGGTGGAATGGGGTGGGAAGAGGGGGGCAGGAGGAGAGTGGAGGCGGGAAGACGCAGAGCGGGGGTTGAGCACCCCAGGGGAAATCAGAAAGTCGGCGCCTGTGGTGTCCCATCCTGGCAGACGATGACCTGGCCTCACTTTCATTTGTTATCCCCCGACTGGGCTACTGCCAGGTATGAGGGCACTGCCGGGGTACAGAACGCTGCAGGGCCCCCTCAGCAACTCATGCCACTGCCAGCACTTCAAAGGCCGGGCCAGGGCAACTGATCCTCCTGGGGAATAATCTGAGGCCCCAAAACTCAACGGGAAGAAATGCAGGGAACCGAAAGAAATGAGAGAGCCCAAGAGGGGAGCAGAAGGGAACAAGACACGTTGCAATGGAATAGGGCTAGAAACAGGCCACTGCTATTTGGGGCTGTCGGGACAGCGGCATCAGGGAAGGAGGCCATTGTCTCCATTGTCTCAGGTAGATAGGCACAAAGCGGAGGCAGTCCAGGGAACAGCAAGAAAGTGAGGGGCTGACGGACTTGTCGACCTGGCGAGAAACGCACAGCTTGGCTGTGCAACCATGAAGGGAGAGAGACGAGTTCTGCAGGGCGGCAAAAGGAGTAAATGGATGAAGCGAAGAGTGGAACAACGTAGGTGGACTATCAGGCAAACCCCCAGGCGGGAAGCTGCACCAGGCTGGGGATCGGGGCCGGCTCCAGGCACCGGCGGAGGAAGCAGTGCCTGGGGCGGCCCGTGCTAAGGGGCGGCACTCCCGCCATTCTTGGGGCCGCACAGTCCGGGTGGCTTTTTTGTTTGTTTGCTTGGGGCAGCGAACATGGTGGCGCCGGCCCTGTTTGCAGGGGGCAGCGATTGCTCCCATGCTGCCGGCCCTGCTGGGGATCGATCACCTCGGGGAGCCCCTGCACTGGGGGCTTTTACAACTGGGCTGCCCCAGAGCCTAGGCCAGGGGCAAACGGCTCTGCTCGTACAGCGCCGAGCACAGTGGGGTCCGAGTCCATGGCGCGGGCTCTCGCCGCCGGGGGCCACACCGCACAGAGACAAATGGGGGCCCTGCGGTGAGAGCTCCGGGGCGCCCCCCGCGGTGGGGGCCGGCCTGGCTGCGGCCCGAGCGGCTCCGCCTGACCCGCCCCGCCCGAGCCCCGCCGCCGCCCGCAGACAATGGAGCCTCCAGGCCGCGCACGC
>NW_020666257.1:0-1115 GCF_002925995.2 Terrapene triunguis | reverse complement strand
ACTATCTGCACTTCTTATAAAAGTCAAATGAGAAAACATCCTACAAGTTGGTGGCAATGACAATGTTTCTGGAAATATATTGTTTACAACCCTGCTTGAGAAAGTTTGAGCCTAACTACTGAGAAAAGGAATAAAAAGAGATGGTGGTACTTCTAGGAATCAACAGGTAGCTAGCATATGGATCAGTACATTTGGTTTTGGACACCTATATTAGAAATCTCTGTGGTTAAACAGTGTTCTTAAAAAATACCATGTTTTCAAATATTACTTCCAGAAGATGCTGCTTTCATGAATCCATAATATAGCAGGTAGATAAGTAGGGTATTTTGGATGCACCCACAGTTAGATAGCAGAAGTGGATATTTGAATATCACAGAAGCTTGAAATAGAAGAGGCAAATTTCATCATCCAGTATAGCTCCCTATTGCATTTTCTACTGTCTTGTCCAGACCAGGGGGAAAAAATGCGGCAATAAAGAAGTTAAATGATTAAGTAAAAATGTTACTGGTACCCCGTGACAAGATTCATGTACTGCAGAGTGACAGAGACCAGATGATGTGTCTCAAAGCCAGCGGATCATAGTGAGTATAGGAGTGGTTCGGGGGAAGCTAAAATAGGGAAAGAGTGGTGACCAATAATAGTGGAGTGGTGGTGGAAGGAGGCATTATGGCTGTGTGAGCCTTTCTGTGGCTAATTTGCTGTCTCCCTCCCCTCCCCCCATGCTTAGGGAACACAAGGAGCCACATAAGGGCTGCACTATGTAGCTAGGTGTCCCCTTCTCCGTAACATTTCTGTGAACCTTTCCCCTCTGCTTCTCTTATGTACCCTTGCTGTTTACAGCTATTACTTAGACCTATATAAACAAGCTTTGTAATAGTATGTGGATTAAAGGCTGTATTAGTGCTACCTGCAAAGGAGCACAGCCAACTTTTGCACCTGCTTTCGTTGTCCACTATTCTATAATTTTAGTTAAGGACCAGATTCTGCTATCCTTTCTCCCTTTGAATTGTACCCCTCTCTGCAAATGGTACTCCACTCCTCCCTCCTTCCCTCACGGCTGGGGCTGGAGCTGGGGACAGGTGCCCCGATCCGGGATTGTGGGCATGGCCTGGGCC
>NW_020666256.1:0-2054 GCF_002925995.2 Terrapene triunguis | reverse complement strand
TTCTAGGTACCAGGCTCTAGGTCAGAGAAAGCATGTCTTCTGCAGATACCACACAGAGATCACAATCTAAATACCTAGAAACAGATACATAGGCACGGTGTGCAAGATAACCAGAGTTGGTCTGTGGGGAATAAACAGCTAAGAAGGTGACTGTAAAGCAGATTCAGACCCTGTTCAGCTTGCTGACCTTCCATTTATAGAATTGTTATAAGCATGACTACAGCTAGGGTCTTCAGAAAACACGACTATGAAAATCTACTCCAGTGCATGGATGATATGAATGTGTGAGGCAAGCTCATTCAAAGCTTTAATGGCATTTCAGCTGGCAGCATGTGAGTGGCCATTGTTTCCACAGACACAATCATTCCGTGGGACCTCTGGGGCACTAGTTTGCATCATTTAATTTGAACAGCCATGGGGGGACCGACATAAAAGAGATATCACTTTTCTTGATTGGTCTCTGTTTTGGTGCTCAGAACCCTGTGAGTGTGATGCTGAGAACTGATTGCCAGACTGTTTGTTGTCCATATTGTTAAGATTTCCAGGTCTTTCTGAGTTATGGCATGTGATGGGTTGTATAAACTACACACAGGCCCAGAAAAGGTTACAGGAAGCCTGAGAGTTCTATTAACCTCACCTGATATACCTGGAGGGGGCATGGTCAGGTTGAAGGAGGAACTCAAAAGAAAGGGTAGTCAGGGACAGGGTAGTCAGAGCGAGAGGAAGGTTCTCTCCTGGGAGGAGAGGCTGGACAAGGACCAGCTAAGGGGAGAAGACAAGAGGTATAGCTACAGGAGCCAGGATTAGTTCTTGCAGTGGTCCCTGTGAAGGGGCAGGACATGAGGGAAGCAACTCTGTAAATCAATGTCCTGAGAAAACAATGGACGGTGAGAGTGAAGAGGAAGAGATACGTAAACTTCAAACCCAGCAAGGAAGAGATAGGTCCAGTGGTATTTATGGTTGGGACTCTATTTGCTGGAGAATCTGGGACTGAAGGGGAGTCCCATAAGGGGCAGAAGGCTTTTTGTGGGTGGCTATGTTTGCTTTAATGCTGATGGAGGAGATTATTTAGAATTTGAAAGACATTACTGCCCGGGAAGGAGGAGGACTTTAAAGAAATCTGACTGGAGGGCCAGGTTCTGAATGCAAGAGACTGACGGAAAAAGCAACAAGAGGGTGCTCCAGGATGGTAAGGCTGCTACATGGAGATAGTCCAAACCTTTGTCTTTTATGATCATTTATAGTTTCCCATTTCCGAGCCTGGTATCACGTATTGATACTGATTGTTCATCCTATTTTTAAATAGATGTTTCAGCAGTCCGCTCCAAGGGTGGGATGGGAAACAATGCCTTCATACTTGGGGAGGCTGTGGGCTTTCCCAGCGAATCAAGGCTGGAAAGAAATCAAACAGAGATTTTGATCTCTCACTTAACATGCTCAGAGCTTTGCAAGAACATGTTTGGAGAAGCACACACAGATCTGTTGTGGTGGGAGAGTTCAAGAAAAGGGGTCAACTGTGCATTGAGGAATTTCATACATTCCTTCAGGGGCTAGTGACAGGGGAATCTCCTATTACTGTCCCTGCCTATTTCTTTCCTAATACCCACTTTCCAGACATTGGCTCTGACATCCTTATCTTGGCTCTCTAGTCCTGACTGGAGGAGTGCTTCACAGATACAGTACCATGAGTCTGTGATGCTAAGTAAATAGTAGGTGGTGTCAGCTAACAAAAGGATTAGCAACTTCTGCAGGTCTGTTAAGTCTCCCAGTTTGCCCTAGAAACTCCCAGCTTTTGGTGTTACTGGGCTCCTGAACAACAGCTTCATTTTCCCAAGTGGAAGAGTTGCAGAGCTGAGGAAGAAGTATTGTAGGCAACATCTGTATAATTAGTCTCCAGTAGGCATGCTCTCTTGTAATGTAGGGTTTCTACCCTTGGGAGGATTTCAACCATAGAGACAAAGTCTAGCATAGGCATGGCTAGAACACCACAACACAGAATGATGAAGGGTGTTGCCCTATCAATGTCTCTATGGCTATAAGCATGTCTGAGACCA
>NW_020666255.1:0-1379 GCF_002925995.2 Terrapene triunguis | reverse complement strand
GCTCAACTGAGATCCAGCCCATCTTCCAGCAGCTACAAGACCTCCCCTGCTTTGGGGATCACTCTTCTTCCTGGATGATGTAATGTACACACCTGGCTGGGAGAATTTGGGGCAAAATACGGTTGTGAAAATTACTCTCAGGAATGACTTCTGCTGCTGGTGTCTGAGCCTCCTGCTTCTTGTGTTGACTGTGCTGGAGGGGAGCTGTTATTCCTTTTGAGCCATCTGCAGGCAGAGAATGCCTTCCATCCTTTCCATTTCCTAGGAGTGGGGGCCCCACCAGACACCCAAGGCCCAATCCTTGGCCCGCGTTCTCCACCACATGAAAGCTGCTGGGTTCCCACTAGCCAAGGAAGCATCAATATCATCCCAGGGTCGGTTTCAGGCCCTTTCCTCAGGGCATAATTTATTGGCTAACCAGAAGTGTTGTCAAAGATGTCATCACAAAGTAGATCCTCAGCCCAACATGGGCTACAGTTCCCAGAGACGGTCCCCTCACCTCGTTTGGCCCACCCACCCCCTTGTCCTGAGCCTTGGACTCCTACAAGAGCCAGACAGGTTTGCTTTCCCTTGCTCCTGCAGTCAACTAATCTGCTAATTAGTCACAGGTGGGGACCATCTCCCCTAGAGGGGCCAATCCCCATGTGATAGGGTAATGCTTGTGCCTTTCACCAACAGAAGTTGGTCCAATAAAAGAAATTACCTCGTCACCGTGTCTCTCGAATATCCTGGCTACAACACTGCAAACAACTATGGTAAACCACCTAGTCAGTTTAGCTCAGATCTCCTCAAAGATACTTTGGTGCCTTCGGGAATCTGAGTCTTTCAGTCAAACTCTTACTGGACTATCTGATACCTGACACCTCTGTGTTCTTGGGGAACCAGGGTGCAGTATCCAGCCTCACTCATGAAAGACACCCTGCCCCCAGCCTCTTCTTAAACCAAAACCCATCAGAGGCGAAAAAAAACTTGCAGAGAGCAGTGAAGGGTGTTGGGAGACACACCTAGACCCCTCCTGACAAGGGTGACAAGATTAAGACATCTTCATTAGCATACAGAATGGAGAGCAGAGACAACTCCCCTAGCCTCATCCGCATGAAAGATGGGACAGGAAGACATCTCAATTTACATACAGAATGGAGAACAGAGAACCGCACTGAACTCTGGGACCAGAAAAAGCAGGGAAGCACTGCATCATGGGAATCTCTGCTCCAGATGTTAATGAACCTATGTCTGCACACACCCAGCTCAGCAATTATCAGACCAATTCTAGCAATGAATCCTTAATTGATATCCAAATACTGAAGTAGCCTAGTTTCATTGTGAGCTCCTTGGAAGAAAATACCACCCATAGCCAAGAGTGATCAGCTCCTATTGTC
>NW_020666254.1:0-2068 GCF_002925995.2 Terrapene triunguis | reverse complement strand
TTTTTGAAAGACTGCCAACTCTCTTGAACTGTTTTTCCCCTTAGACTTGCTTCCCATGGGATTTTACCTACCAACTCCCTGAGTTTGCTGAAGTTTGCCTTCTTGAAATCCATTGTCTTTATTTTACTGTTCTCCCTCCTACCACTCCTTTAAATCATGAACTCTACCATTTCATGATCACTTTCCCCAAGCTGCCTTCTACTTTCAAAATCTCAACCAGTTTCCCCCACTTGTCAAAATCAAATCTAGAACAGCCTCTCCTCTAGTAGCTTTCTCCACTTTCTGTAATAAAAAATTGCCTCCAATACATTCCAAGAACTTGGATAATCTGTGCCCCGCTGTGTTATTTTCCCAACAGATGTCTGGGTAGTGGAAGTCCCCCATTACCACCAAGTCCTGTGCTTTGGATGATTTTGTTAGTTGCCTTAAAAAAGCCTCATCCACCTCTTTTTCCTGGTGAGGTGGTCGGTAGTAAATCCCTACCATGACATCACCCTTGTTTTTACCCCTTTAATCCTTACCCGGTAGAAATGGTTTCCTCACACACAACTTCAAATTGCCCCATGACAATCCCCCAAGTCTGTACAGGAACTCCTCACTTAAAGTCGTCCCAGTTAACGTTGTTTTGATTTTAAGTTGCTGATCAATTAGGGAACATGCTCGTTTAAAGTTGTGAAATGCTCCCTTCTAACGTCCTTTGGCAGCCGCTGTTTTGTCCACTGCTTGAAGTCCGTTGCACCTAGCTGGTGGGTGGTTGGAACTAGGGTGGACCAGCAGGCCCCCTATAGCTCCCCACTCCCCTAAATTCCCTGTGCAGCAGCTGTCCCTCCCCCCACTGCTATGTGCTGCTCCTGCCCTCTGCCTTGGAGCTGCTCCCAGAGACTCCTGCTTGCTGTATGAGGGGAGGGGGGCTAATGTCAGGGTGTCTCCCCCTCCCCCCTGATCCTGCACCCTGCTTACCCCATCTTCCATAGAGCAGGGGGGACACACAACAGACGGAGGGAGCTTCTAGGCAGTAGCTGCAGGTCTCAGGTCTCAGCAAGCTGATTTAATTAAAAAGGCAGTGTTCTTAAGCCTGGGGTCAGCTACTTAAAGGGGAAATGCGCATTTTTTTCTCTCACACACAGGGTCTGTGTCTCTGTCTGCCCTCCTTCCTTTCCTGCTGCCTTGTAGAGTGTTGTGAGGGCCCTCCCCCTGAGGGCTCAGTCAATTGCTAGTTCATTTAGCAGTAAGACATTCCCTGGGAAATATCCCACCCTTTTCCACCCTCTAACTTCACCACCTCAACCAAGCTTCACAATCATCATTGCTGTGTACCAGTATTAAATTATTTAAAACTTATACTGTGTGTGTATATATATATATATACATATATATTATTTATATATATAAAATTTCCCTGGAACCTAACCCCCTCATTTACATTAATTCTTATGGGGAAACTGGATTCGCTTAACATCGTTTTGCTTAGTCACATTTTTCAGGAACATAACTACAACGTTAAGTGAGGAGTTACTGTATTATGTCCCTAGCCCTACATATCAGAAATTGCACTTGGAAGACTGGATAGCTCAGAGGATTGGGGTACAGTACTTTTCATCTCTAAATCTTCTGGTTGATAGTGACTGAACAAATTACCATCTAACAAATGTTAATGTACCTATATGAAATTAGTTGATGGTCTCAGACAAATATCCACACCACGAAAACCACCATCTTAGCTGGCATTAATTTAGGGTTACCATCCGTCCGGGTTTCCCCAGACATGTCCGGCTTTTTCAGTGTTAAATGGCCGTCCAGGGGGAGATTTCTAATCAAGTAGAAATGTCCGGGATTTCCCCCTTCCCCTCATGCGGAGAGCAGCGCGGCTGATTGGACGCCTGGCCTGATTGAAAGCCGCTCGCAGCCACTAGGGCCTCTAGCAGCCAGAGTCCCTCCCCCTCCCCCGCTGCTTCCTCCCCCACAGAGCAGCGCGGCAGTGTTTGATTCCACGTGGAGCCCGCAGCTCTCCCTCTGCCAGGTGAGCGGGGGAGCAGAGGCTGCGGGGGGGGGGGGGGGGGGGGGGGGG
>NW_020666253.1:0-1844 GCF_002925995.2 Terrapene triunguis | reverse complement strand
TCTTTAATCAGCTGAAGAAGGTGCCTGATTTCAGAAAGACTGAGCACAGTTGAAGTCAGTGAGGACTGCTGGGTGCTCAGCATTTTTTGAAAAAAATCAGAACACCTATTTAAAATCAGGACTTCTGAGCCTAACTTTAATCACCCATTTTTAAAACCTCTTGCCTTAGTTTTGAATCACTAGATGAATTCTGTTGATCAAATTATTTTTTTTAAAGTGCCATACACATGATGTGATCCTTTCCCCATACCCCCTGAAAATAGGGGAAGGAGAAAGAGAGAATGAATCTGAGTATAGAAGTCAGAAGTTTGAGTGACCTACAAGAGCCAAACAGTGTGAGGCTTGTGCTATTTCACCAGACAGCAAGTTTGCAAATAGCCAGTAGCAGCCTTGTGGTCTTGAGCCTTTCATGAGCAAAAAACCTTACCACCCTGTGGCTTGGGATGGTGGTTCTGCAATATATATTATGGTGAAATTAGAAGTAATAAAGTCAAGCACATGGTTTGTGTTTTCAGGACTGATGCCGAAGGTTAGATAAAAGGAACTTGTTTTTAATGTAGCAAGTTAAAACTAAATAATGTAACAAAGCATTTATTGCAAGACACCCTTATAGTAAACTTTCACCCTTCCCTCTTCTTGAGTGAGTGTGTGTGTCAGTTCCCTCTTCTTGAGTGTGTGTGTGTCAGGAACAATTCACATTTAGAAAGTGCTCTTTGCAGAAACTAGGGCTAAACATTTACCAATTAACCCCTCCCTCAACTCTGTAGAAAAATGTATTTCCTCCACAAATTTGCAATAAGGAAAGTTTTCACTAGGTGTTTTTGGAGTTTGTTTTTTAGCCCTCTGGGTCAAAGGATCCAAAGTTATCGTATATGGATATTAACAAGTGGTATATATAGGACTTCTTTCTATACTAAGAATAGAGGTATAACAGTTCTGACTGTAACAGCCTGGGACATAAAGGAAGATGTAATCCTGCACTGCAAGAGGGATAGAGGATACCCAACAGTAGACCTGAGTCAACAGTTAATTATTGCAATAGGACTAGAAGTCCCCACCTGAGATCTATGCCTCACTGTACTACATACTAGACAGACATACCCTTCTAGAAGAGCTCAGAATTTACATTCAGTTAATATAATCCAATGAATGTAATCTTTTCTCAAGAAAGATCTGCATTAGCAATAGTGATTTCCTCAATTATAGGTGTTATTCAAGAGTATTCAACAAGGCTGTGTTACTGTTTTTAACTGCGGATTGATCCAAACATTTCTCTGCAAGTATTTGATACTTGCTATTTAAGCACTGCTATTTAGTTGTAATCTTGCAGGTAAGTTACAGGGTATGACTTTTGAATAAACACACAAGTACTTTCTGATGCAAGTATTAGTGAGCCTAAATTGTGGATTCATACACATCTATACTCACCTCTGTGACTGAAATTTACTTTGAGCAAATATTAAAACTGGGCTGTATATATGTAAATGTTTACTTTCTATAAAGACAAACGGGACACACACCAGGTAATAACTGAGTTCATTTAGGAGTTAAGGAGAGTTTTGTCAGATTTTTTCCCCTAGTATTTGCCTAGTTCAACCCAAATATCTTTTTCCTGTCTGACGTCTATGATTCATCTATTTCTGTTGCAATGTGTGGACAATTTGGGAGGTAGGAACAAAACTACATGTTCTCCATGGTGTGACAGACCCAGATCAGTGGGGTACAGGAGTCTGGTAGAGGGCAAATATACTGGTCACCGGATGAGTAGTTTTCTGGTCCCTGAGTGACCAGAGCAGAGGCTGCACTAGAGTAATCAGGAACCTGCTAGAACCAGTTAAGGCAGG
>NW_020666252.1:0-1326 GCF_002925995.2 Terrapene triunguis | reverse complement strand
AAGGAAAAACTTCTATTCATGGTTATAATTTGTAGGAATTTGGTAGCCTCTCTTTAAATAGTTTGTGAACCCTCTGGTAGCCATCACTGTGTTCTGTTTTCCGAAGCCACCAGAACCCTGCCAGAACAGCAGTGGACATTTGTAGCTAGGCTTTGTATGTTGTATGTAATTTGTAAACATGGTTATTTGGACCCCACATGGCTCCTTCGTATTACATTTGTTATGTAAAAAGCAAAAGCCTCAGTAGTATTCCAGGTGAAAAAGAAAGAGGACAATAGAATTAGGACTCAAACTGTATTTGCAAAGAATGAGATTCCTGCATTGTGACTTGCAGGTTATATAGCTTGTTTAATACTAGAGCTGGGGGAAATGCAGAATGTGATTTTTTGCAACACTGTTAATGAATAATTAGTGTCCATTTTCATCAAAATGTTGACAGAACTACCAATTCCAAAATTCCAATTTCAAATCATTGACCAGCTCTATTTAAATCATTGCATAGATTAACGTATACAGCACTGAATGGCCGCAGGCTGCTGAGCAGTAAGATGCAACTAAGTACAGAAATGAAGTGAATAAGACTGATGTGCACAGAAATGGCAACAATCAATTTGGAAAAAAGAATTAACTCTTGAACTGAAGGAAATATTCTGAGAAGTTAAAAAAAGAACAGGAAGTTGTACAGATTTACTGCTGTATTTAAACCAAAGAATGAATGGGGCACAGGGGAAGCGCGTTGGAGCAGATGAACGTAACAAGATAACTAAGTGGAAGGGACTGAAAGGTGTCTGGCCCCATGTCACTGTAATACAGAATACTCAAAGGTGGAAGAGAAGCTAGAAGATGAAAGGAAAGCTGATAATAGGTGACACAAAATGTTCTCCCTCAAGGACCATGATACAAATGTGACTACAAAGAGATGGTATCCTGTACACAGAGTGTCACTGGGGTCAAACAAACACATCTGTGTATACTAAACAGCAACAAATATAGTTAAATTACCACTATAACTTTGCCTGGTGTAAATTGGCATAGCTTCATTGTCTTCAATAGAGCGATGCCTGTTTACACCATGTGAGGATCTGGCTCAGCTAAATGTGACGTACATGGAACAGATCCTTTAAAATCCCAACCATGCAGAAGTATGCTAACTTTGCAAAAACACTTAGGCCTGGTCTACACTAGGCTTTTATGTCGAATTTAGCGCCGTTATATCGAATTAACCCTGCACCCGTCCACACCAGGAAGCCATTTAGTTCGACATAGAGCTCTCTTTAAATCGATTTCTGTAATCCTCCCCAACGAGAGGAGTAGCGCTAAATTCGA
>NW_020666251.1:0-2707 GCF_002925995.2 Terrapene triunguis | reverse complement strand
CTTACAAGCGTAGCAGGAACATCTTTCACTGGAGTGCTTTGGTTTGGTAAGATCCCTTTGGACACCCCACTCTCTGTTCCCAACAGGTCAGCTGGATGGACTCCCCCCTCCAGGAGATCTGACCCCCAGTTTTCCCTTAAAACCTGATCCACAGGAGAGGGGTCTGGCATTTTAAATGCAGATTTTTCACCCTCCTCCTGTGAAAGATCCTCCCTACAAAAGGTGGGCGGACTCTCTGGCTCCCCCTCACCTTCTGTCTGGGCTTCCCTCTCTGGGCTCCCCTCTGGGTCAGACACCCTGTATCCCCCAAAAGGGAAGGTGACCCTGGTCCAGATGTGGGCTCACAGCTACCAGCTATGATGGACCCTTCACTGGCCAGCAAAATTCCCCCCCTTTACTCAGGTTGGGCTTGCTTCCAGCTACAGAGTCCCTGGGGTCTTTCCCCCTGCAGTGGTCACCAGGACCCCAACTTCCACCTTCAGGACACACTTCTCTGTGCACCCCAGGGCAGTCCCTTCCCCCTGCTCACCTGCAACTTCCTGGCAGTCAGCAGCTGAGGTGGCCCCCCTGCTACAAGGTGGAACATCCCCCTCCCCCAGGGAGATGATTACAGGACAGGAGCTGGCTTCGTCCAGCCCCTCCCTCTGGAACTTCCCTTGAGCCCCGGGGCTACAGGAACTGGCTACAACCAGCCCTGCCCCCGAAGCTGCATCCTTTACTGTTACAGAGGAATCTAAGAGACACCCTCCTATTTCCCCAGCAGTCCATGTGACTTCACCCCCACCACCGGGGCTTTTAGCACAAGATTCGTTTTCACTGCTAACCAACTCTGGGACAGATTCTGCCACATTAAAGAAATCATTCCCTAGTAGAAATTGTGCAAACTTGTGTGCCACCGTTGCAACAGTCAGTTCAGCCTGCAAATCCCTAGTTTGCATGTGTACTTTAGTTAAAGGTGCAAGGACTTTGTAACCTCCCACCAGTTCTAATTCTGCCATTTTTCCTTGCAACAAATCCTTCTTCTGGATCAGGTCCCTCCTGACCACAGAAATCTCAGCCCCTGTATCTCTCAATCCAATGAGTAATTTACCATTAAGTTTAACAGCATGCATATGCTCACTGCTTGGTTGGGTAGAAGCAACCTTTACAAATCCTGTGTGGAAAGAGGCAGCAGCTGGGCTCTGAGAAGCAGCAGCTTCATGTGTTACTTTCTGCCTGTTTCCACTCAGCAAGGGACACTTATTCCTCAGGTGCCCAGTGGACTTACAATTATAGCAGCTCTTGGACTCTTCTGCTTGTACAGGAGATTTGGGATGAGTAACAGGGGAATGGGGAGGTGAACGCCCAGCCTCCTTTTTCCCAGGGGTAAAATGGTGATTTTGCTTTCCCCCAGCCCTGTACCCCTCTGCCAGTGGTTTATGTTTAATTGCAGCTTGTGCTTGCTCATAAGAGAGTCTGCAAACCCAGCTAATTCACCCACTGCATTCACCTTTTTGTCCCACCAACACTATTTTACATCATCACTGCACGTATTCAGGAATTGTTCCTGAGTAACCAAATCACACATTCCTTCAAAGCTTGTAATGCCTTTCCCCCTCACCCACTTATCTACCAAATCTCTCATTTAATTTACATAAGCCACATTACTCAATCCAGATCCCCTCTTAACAGCATGGAATTTAACTCTGTAGGTTTCAGGTGTAACCTGAAACTGTTTCAAAACCAGTTCCTTAAATTTACCATAGTTTGAAGCATCATCAGTAGGCATCTTATTGAATATGTCCAGAGCTCTGTCAGTCAATTTTGCTATTATGTGGTCATCTTTTGATCTTCAGGGATTGAATGGAGGGTACACAGTCTCTCAAAGGTGATGAAATATTCGTCAATATCACTGGATTCATCATACTGTGGCCATAGTTGCACCCATTTGTAGATTTTTGGGGAAGTGGAGCCAGCAGCTGGAGGGGTTTGTCTCTTCCACTCCATAACAGCCAGTTCATGCGTCTGGGCCTGTAGTTCTTTGTCTCTTAACTCCAGGGCTCTTTTGTCCCTGGCTGCTTCTGCCTCCATAGCTCTCTTGTGGGCAGCCTCCTCTGCATTAATTTCTAATTGTTTTAATTCCATCCATCTTTTATGTTCATTTTCTTTCTCAACCATTTGCAACTTGTGCAGTTCTAGCTTTTTCTGAGCCTCGCTCTCATTCATGTTGCTGATTTTCCTGCCTCTATTCCCTTCCCCGAAATAAGCAAACAGAAAATAACAAACCAGTAACAACTTTGTTGGTTCTCCAGCCACCACACCCAAAACTCACTTAAAATCACTACCAGTATCTCAAAGCAATCAGCTGTGCACAGACCCTGCTCAACTATGCCACTGTGATGGGCTGGATCACAGAAACCCCCTGGGGCTGCCAACTGATGTGCCAAGACTACTTCTGCTCCTGCTTTCCTGCCCTGGCAGCTTGGGACTTCAGTGCCCTGCCTGGTTTGAGCCAGACCTGCTAGTCTGTTGCAAACCCAGACCCAGGTCTGAACCACGTCACCTAACAGCTGTAGGCTTAATTGAAAGCAGCTTAAGAAGTATTCCTGTCTCTAAGGGTATGTCTACACTACGAGAGTAGTTCGATTTTAGTTAAATCGAATATGTGCAATCGATATTAGAAAGTCGAACGTGTGTGTCTACACTAAGGACAGTAATTCGACTTTGT
>NW_020666250.1:0-1229 GCF_002925995.2 Terrapene triunguis | reverse complement strand
CATTACATCTAGAGTTGGTGAAATGCTTTAGGATTGTGGCCATTTCACTGAAAAACAATTTTTTTTGCAAACATTTTAGAATTTTTGAAAGTTAGAAGAAAAATTTGGCCAAAAAATGTTCACAACTTTTTCTTTGCTGTTTTTTCAACAAGCTTACAGGGGAGACAGCATGGCAGCATGGATCAGGCACTGGGGCTCTGGAGACCTGGATTCAATTCCTGGCTTTGCTGCTGCCTTGCTGGGTGGCCTCAGGCAAATCACTTAACTGCTCTGTGCCTCAGTTTCCCCATCTGTAAAATGGAGCTATCCTTTGACACTGATCTCTTTTGTAATGCCCCTTGAGATCTTCTGATGAAAAGTGCTATATAGAGCGAGGCAATAGTATTATTATTTTATATTAGAGTGATCATTTTTTAAAAAAAATTAAGAATTTTGGTGAAAAAAAATTGTTCACTAAAACTTACCGAAAAATTTCACTGCAGGATGTGTGGTTTTTTTGTTTCTGTTTTGTTGTTGTTTCATCTGTCTTGAATTACAACATAATCTTGAATTAGATGGACACATTATTTTGGCAATATAATACCAGAATCCATTTTTTGCAACTTTCGGGGCAGGAGCTCGGGGAAGAGTTCAGTTTCATGGGGAGCTCGCCCACCACTACACCCCTTTAAGGAATGAGACATTCTCTAGAACCTCTTCCCCCACTCCCCGTATGCCACTCTCATTCTGCAGTCTGACCCACAGGCTGCATCCACTTCCCAACAGCATCTTTCCAGCATCCTCAAAAGACCAGTGATGGAGCTGTCCCTTTGTGACAGTGTCTGGTCCTTATGGAGAACATGCCAGGCAGGGCCAGTGCTACCATTAAGGCAAACTAGGCGCCAAGATTTGGGGGCGCCAAAAAGCGGTGCCCCCAATTTTTCTTTTACAGCGTTCCTGGGCTGGGCTGCCGGTGGCGCGCTGACACGTGCGGCTCAGACTCCCTCTCCCAGCGCAGCAGCCGCTCCATGCAATTATTGTCCTTGCCGGCGGGGGCGGCGTGCTCGGGGAGGGGGCGTAGCAGAGGTGAGCTGGGGTGGGGAGCCCTGCGGCAGCTCCCCCCCCAACCGCGGCAGCTTCCCGCTCCCCCAGCCCGGGAAGCCGTGCGGCAGCTCCCCACCCCAGCTCATCTCTGCTACGCCCCCTCCCCGAGCACGCAGTCGCCGCTCCACTTCTCCCGTCTCCCAGGC
>NW_020666249.1:0-1645 GCF_002925995.2 Terrapene triunguis | reverse complement strand
TTGGTCCATTAAAATATATTACCTCACCCACCTCATCTCTCTAATATGCTTGGACCAACGTGGCTACAACAATGCAACAAACACCAATGAATTATCAGCATCAGTGATATATATTGAACTTGGTTAATTCTTCGCATTCTTACCACTATTTCAAGTGTCTATGGAGTTTTTCAAATCCTTGTGTACTAAATTATAGTTTTCAAATACAAAAACAAAGTGGTGGCCATCAGACCTCCTCCCTGAAAAAAAGATTACTCATTTCTTGGACAGTTAAAGTGAAGTGTAGTGAATGCCACAAGACTAAGTAGCTCATGGCATACCAGGACCCTCTGCCCACATTGTGTTTCTGTGATCACTTTGGAGTAAAGTGTACAGCTAGGGTGTGTACTGATTCATCTTTCTGTTGTGGTGTCTCATATATCCTCCAAATTGACACTGAAGCAGGATTACAGTGCTCAAGGTAATATGTTAAGATTTGCTAACTACCTCTATAGGACTCATACACAAAGCTAAGGATTTGTAAAACAGATATAAATTGGGATGATTGGGCAGAAACTTAACAGCCACAGACAGTAAAGTCTATTCAGCATCAAGGAATCTTTATAAATACAAGCCAAACAACGTAGTCCAAAGAATGAACAAACTTCTGCAAGCCCAGGCATCAACCCAGCCTTCAAAGCCCTCCCTACATACATGCTCCTTCTCCGGTCCCTCCAGCAGCATTTCATAGGCCTGTCCCTTTTCCATGGGTGTTCAGTAGAGGGGTAAGGAAAGACGGTGTTTCTTTGTGTGTACTGGTGACTCAGTAGTGACCCTGCACCCTGTCACAAAGATAGCTGATATGCTTACAGCATGAAAAACCACCCATGATTAGACTGTTGATCAAGGTCACTCAGCTTCATATGAACTACAGCTGCAATTCAGGAATCACATCAACACTCTTGGTACTACAATAGACTAAGTCTCCTCTACCAGTAGATCCTGGAATGACTGCAACGTGAAGATTATTTACTGGTGGTTTTAGTACCTACTGCCAATCAGCAGCCTTATGAACAATCACCTACTGCCAGCCAAGAGACCTACATGCAGACACTTTCTAGCCAATAGTGACTCATCAGCCATCCATCTCTCAGTACCAACCTCTAAGAAAAGCTCAGAAGCTTCACTAGCATGCAATTCCCAGGAAGAACAAGCAGAAAGGTTAAATTCAATCTAATCAAAATGGCTGTTGAGAGATTAAATGCAAGGAAAAGCTTCCTAGCAGTAAGAGCAATTATAGAATGGAACAACAGCCAAGAGGTCATTGAAGCACAGTCTATGGAAACATTCAAAAACGGATTAGTCAAAACACTCAGGGGAAAACCTGCACTAGATACAACGTGGGAAATTATAACGTCTGACCAATCTTTCTGGCAATCAGGTTAGGTTTATTATGCACCTTTTGTTTTTAAGAGGGAAACTGACAAACTGACATCTTGTTATTTTAAGAAGTTTTGTAGCACACCCCACACAATATTCATCAACATCAGGAACAGTAGGGTAAGGAGTTCGGCATTGCAGATCAGGCTGAGCACCATAAAAACAAGTTAACAGTGTTGGGTACTTCCAGATGCAAAGGTGCCTCCTTCCTTTTTTTTTTTTTTTT
>NW_020666248.1:0-1403 GCF_002925995.2 Terrapene triunguis | reverse complement strand
AAAAAAAAAAGACTAATTTACATACATCGGGACAAAATCTGCCTTCAGTTACATGTGTGTAAGCTGAAAGATACTCCACTGAGTCAACATTAATTTGAGTGCAGTTGCACTAGATCTACACATGTGTAATGGACAATATAACACTTGGCCTACTACAGAGTGTGTGTGTGAGAGAGAGACAGTGTGTTTTCCCACAGGAGGGGGACTGGAGGGGAGCAAACCTCAGGCTTAACCTCATGGCATGATTTGGGGATAACTCTGAATAAGGTGGTACACCTACATGTATGATCTTCCATAGACACCCCCTGGCCCTAGATGTCTATTGACTTTGAGAAAATTCTGTTCATGACTGCCAATCAAAATGCTTTATATATTAGAGTATTTTGAGTTGCTGAGAACAGTGGGAGTTGGGTACTCAGCACTCGTAACCAGATAGGTGCCTAAATATGGATTTAGGAGCCTAACTTTAAGCTCCTATTGTTGAAAATCTTGGACGCTTTACTTACGTAAAATTCCCTTTGTAGCTTCATTCGGATACGATATTGTTCATTTTCCGTCTTGAAATGTTGTATCAAGTCGCTGTGTGTTGTTTAACAAACACCCTGTTCCACCCTAAGGGTGGCTGCATTTTGATGGTGGTGTGGAATAATTTCATATGAATGACCCAGCTCTTGATGGGAAATGGCCAAAAACTGTATGCCCTCACCTAAATGTAGCTGCAGTTTATACAGAACTTGGACTTCTGTTTTTAAAGAAAGTGGTTCTGGTTTTTATGGTTGTGAAGAAAAATCCTTCCAAACGTGCGTGAATGCAGGGCTGGTTTATGAACTCTGAAGAGTCTATAATCTAAACAAAGGCTCTGAAAAAGAATGTAACATACAAAGCAGCTGGATGGTGAATTTAGCCATGTATCTTTTTGGGACCATTCTTTTTGCATTGCCTCTTCCCCTCCCCCCGCCCACCTAAAGTTATCCACATGTGACCCAGTTTCCAGTACTGTTGGTTCCTTCAATATCTCCCTTTCATTCATCATCCCAGCCTTGTGGCCGAATGGGAGATAGCCGGAGCAAAGCAACCTGACAGAGTCTACCCCTGATGCTGCACAAGTCCGAAGTGTTTCCAGGGTGCCATCGGCTTGGAGTCAGGAGCAATGGAGGCTGCAGAAATGTCCCTGAGAGCCTAATTTGGCTTGCAGAAACCTCATCCGTCTGGGAATGATTCCTGAGGAGGAAAGAGCCCAGTCTGATTCTCAGTACCCCAGGGGAATTTGCAGGACTGGGCATTAGGGATGGGGTGGCGGGGGGGTGGCAGGGGGACATTTCGACTTGCAAACCGAGAACATTTGATCTCAAGTCGCTGAGACAAACAAACAGGAAAATCCATACCGCCTCTTTTACAGAGTG
>NW_020666247.1:0-1224 GCF_002925995.2 Terrapene triunguis | reverse complement strand
GTAGGGGCCGTGATCGGCCGAACCTGCCGCGTCAGCAGGTAAATAAAACTGGCCCGGCCCGCCAGGGTGCTTACCCTGGCGAGCCGCGTGCCGAACGTTGCCGACCCCTGACTTAGATCGATTCTGCCCCCCCTCCCCCCAGTGTAGACCAGGGCTAAATGAAGTATTCAGTAATAGAGGGGTGCAGAACATCTCAAACATACGCAGGTCAAGCAAACTAACACCGAGTTTTGCCTGCATTCAGCAGCTAGTAGAAGTTTACTTGAATTGTATTTGGGGTCATTAGGGATGAATACAAATGTTTTTCTCTCTGGGCATCCATGAGCTGCAGTTCACTGTTGTCTTTCACGTAGAACCATGTTTTCTGGGGCAGGTTATGTGCTAGTTTCCAACATGGGTGGTAATCCCATCTTGCTTCCTCTGTACCTGTAGGAACCCACATGAATGGGCACAGAATCCTACAGCCCAAACCTTGCCAATAAGCTCACAGGAGGAGAACCAGGTTCATTGGAACCGGAAGCTTTTGAAACATCCAGGCCTGAGAACCTATGAGAATCGTTTCTTCGGGGCAGAATTCTTGAAGTGTTTTTCTAAGTGTATTTGTAGGTACTCACCCAGCTCTGCTAGTAATGAAGGACAGGCTAGGTGGCTTTCCCTTAAACTTAGTGCATCCAGTTTAAGTGGGTGCACTTCCTGACTCCATGTATTGTGTGTATACCAGAGGCAAACAGCTGAGTAACTATACAACAGAGAGAACAGGAGTACTTGTGGCACCTGAGAGACT
This sequence comes from Terrapene triunguis, assembly GCF_002925995.2. Lineage (NCBI taxonomy): Eukaryota > Metazoa > Chordata > Testudines > Emydidae > Terrapene > Terrapene triunguis. The sequence continues at coordinate 440 of NW_020666247.1, read as the reverse complement.
AACAAATTTAATTGAGCATAAGCCTTCGTGGGCTATGACATTACAACTATATTCCAGGAGATGCACATGGAATCTTTTACAATCGAGTCCTAGTCACATCATTGCTCTCCTTTAACATGCCTACGTTTTCTGCAGAGGCACTGAGGCAGATCAGAGCAACCCTAATATAAGCGGTGTGCTCCAGTAGTGGTCTGAGTCCAGAACGGGTAGCCATGAGCTTTTGAGTTCTAACATGACCTCTGACTTTATGACTTTCTCTGGGTAGCTATGGAAAAGTCACAGGCTAAATCCAGTCCCTAGCCTGGCACGCTTGCACAGGATTCAGCTCAAATGAATCTTCCCGTCAGGGCATGTAGAGCTACTTTGCAAAGGCCTGTAGACGTCTTTGCTCATCTTCCTAAAAAATCTGCAATGCCCTGTGTTTTCTCAGACACCTCCCG
>NW_020666246.1:0-1661 GCF_002925995.2 Terrapene triunguis | reverse complement strand
TTGCGGATACAGACTAACACGGCTGCTACTCTGAAACCTGAATGAATAGAGTTGGCTTTGGATGTGTAATTTCTTTCAGCCTCCTAGACTCCATTAACAAGAGTGAGATCTAAAATAAATGATATCTCAAGTAAAATGTAATAATCTTAACTTCCTATCTGTAGGAATGCTATTTTGATAGTATTTATGCTTTCAAAAAAACACAGTAGTCCAGTTCTGATGCCACACTTCAGGAAAGATGTGGGCAATTTAGAGTCCAGAGGAGAGCAACAGAAATATGTCAGGTTTTCTAGAACTTTTATTATGAGGAAAGGTTAAAATATTGGGCATGTTTAGCCTTGAGAAAAGGAGACTGAAGGGGGACCTGATAAATCTTCAAATATGTTAAAGGCTGTTTTAAAGAGGATTGTTATCAGTTGTTCTGTCTCTACTGAAATTAGGACAAGAATCATAGAATATTGGGGTTGGAAGGGACCTCAGGAGGTCATCTAGTCCAACCCCCTGCTCAAAGCAGGACCAATTCCCAACTAAATCATCTCAGCCAGGGCTTTGTCAAGCCTGACCTTAGAAACCTCTAAGGAAGAAGATTCCACCACCTCCCTAGGTAACCCATTCCAGTGCTTCACCACCCTCCTAGTGAAAAAGTTTTTCCTAATAGCCAACCTAAACCTCCCCCACTGCAACTTGAGACCATTGCTCCTTGTTCTGTCATCTGGTACCACTGAGAACAGTCTAGATCCATCCTCTTTGGAACCCTCTTTCAGGTAGTTGAAAGCAGCTATCAAATCCCCACTCATTCTTCTCTTCTGCAGACTAAATAATCCCAGTTCCCTCAGCCTCTCCTCATAAGTCATGTGCTCCAGCCCCCTAAACATTTTTGTTGCCCTCCGCTGGACTCTTTCCAATTTTTCCACATCCTTCTTGTAGTGTGGGGCCCAAAACTGGACACTGTACTCCAGATGAGGCCTCACCAATGTCGAATAGAGGGGAATGATCACATCCTTCGATCTGCTGGCAATGCCCCTTATACAGCCCAAAATGCCGTTAGCTTTCTTGGCAACAAGGGCACACTGTTGACTCATATCCAGCTTCTCGTCCACTGTAACCCCTACGTCCTTTTCTGCAAAACTGCTGCCTAGCCATTTGGTCCCTAGTCTGTAACGGTGAATGGGATTCTTCCGTCCTAAGTGCAAGACTCTGCACTTGTCCTTTTTGAACCTCATCAGATTGCTTTTGGCCCAATCCTCTAATTTTTCTAAATCCATCTGTATCCTATCCCTACCCTCCATCGTATCTACCACTCCTCCCAGTTTAGTGTCATCTGCAAACTTGCTGAGAGTGCCATCCACGCCATCCTCCAGATCATTAATGAAGATATTGAACAAAACCGGCCCCAGGACCGACCCTTGGGGCACTCTGCTTGATACCGGCTGCCAACTAGACATGGAGCCATTGGTCACTACCCGTTGAGCCTGACGATCTAGCCAGCTTTCTGTCCACCTTATAGTCCTTTCATCCAGCCCATACTTCTTTAACTTGCTGGCAAGAATACTGTGGGAGACCATATCAAAAGCTTTGCTAAAATCAAGGAATAACACATCCACTGCTTTCCCTTCATCCATAGAGCCAGTTATCTCATCATAGAAGGCAATTAGGTTAGT
>NW_020666245.1:0-1472 GCF_002925995.2 Terrapene triunguis | reverse complement strand
CAAATAAATGTTTAAAGCTTTTAAAGTGGCATTATGGAGGATTTACCGTTGAGTGGCTGCCTTTTATTTGGTGGCTGGTAAAATTTGCCACCACTGCTGGTGAGGGGGTGGGGGTGAGGAGAGACGTGGAGGTGCTTTTTTAGTACCATTTTTTGCAGACTGGGGGCTAAGCGGAGGAGGATTATATTGCAATGAAGGATTTTGCAGGCCTGAAGCAGCAAGAACGGTTTTACCACTTTTGTTTGGGATGTTTTGGGGCTTTTGCTATTACTCCCGGTTTTGTTAACAAAGCCAAAGGGAAAGAAAAGGGACAACATAAATGCACCTATTTGGGGAAATTGAGGAACATGTGAAAACCATTTAAATTATTAGTTATTTTGTTACATCCCTTTTTAATTTTTGTTGTGGATGTTGTTTGCCTGGTTTAGGAGGTTACAACAACAATATTGCCTTTAGGGATTAGGGATTGCTATTACTTGTTAAAGGGCTTTTTATTTTGCTTTAGGCCATCATAGGAGGAACAGGGTTTTTTTTTTATTGGATTTAGGGTTTGGGGTAGCCAGAAGGATTTTGTGTGCAATATGGGGAGTGGGCTAACTTTTTATATTTTTGCTTTTAGAGCCTGTTGGTGTGCAATTTTGATAACAATTTTTTTAATTAAAAGTTTTGGCCTTACTATGCTAGAAACATACTGCATTTATTTGTACTGATAAGTATTAAACAGTGATTTTTTTTTTTTTTGCTTTAGCAAGTGTATTAAAATCTTAGTGTTTTTTAGTATTACCCAAAACATTTTGTGTTTTAAGGTGGACAAAGCAAGTATTTGCCTTTTAGCACATTTTATGTGAAATAGCAGTATGATTTTTTATTTTTATTTGTTTTTGTATTAGGCTGTTTTGTAGCTGGGACAGAGAGCTTAATTTATTTTTAATTATCTTTAGGTTTATAGTATTTATAATTTTTGCTTTAAAACCAATTTTTTTTAATATGGTGTGTGCTACCTGAGGATGTTTTTTGCAGCGTTTGATACACAACAGTGCTAGCGACAAGACAAACAACACAAGACAAAACATAGAACACAAAATACAATTTTTATTATGACAGTAGATTTATGGTATTTTGGGTTGCTTTTTAGCTGGTATTAGCTTTTTTGGGGTTTTTTTGAAAGACCAAACCCTCCCCCCCAAAAAAAACCCAACCGTATTTTTACCCCTTTGGGGGTGTCAGATTATTGCTTAAAATATATATATATTTTTTACAAATACCCTTGATGATTGCAGGCATTACAGAGGAATTACCCGCTTATTTTTTTGTGTTTGTTTTATAGGCAGGCCAGGTTTTAATGGCTTTTACCTTCATTAGTTAGGTAATTTGCATTAATACAGACACTTTTTGGCTTGCTTTTGGATTTAAAGCCATTAGCAGCTTAGAGACTTTGTTTTAAAAGGGACACAATTAACTTTTACCAGAGT
>NW_020666244.1:0-1300 GCF_002925995.2 Terrapene triunguis | reverse complement strand
GTAATGCACCTAATGCATGTGGATCTTCTGCTTTGTGCAGACTTGACAGAGAGAAATATTAGAGAAAATCACGTGTGTAAAACACCGGGAGGGGGTTGACTCTAGCAGTTATTCAGCCTGACAGTGCTTTCACTGGCATGCTTGGGGGCTTTTCTTCAAATGTCTTGGGGAGAGAATATGAGCAGTTGTGGATTTGAGTCTTTAAAATTCAATATGTTTTGTCGTGTGCTTGGCAAGATAAATTTCACTCCCGTCTGTTTGTACTTGTTGGTGTCTTTACATGCCTGGGATCTCTGCCGGCTTTTTGGTATTTAAAATAGTCAGTTGTGGGGAGAGCACCTCAAGTATTTAATAAAACTTTCTTTTCTGTACAGGTTCTGCGCTGAACACAACTGGCAACTCTGCTGAGTCTGAAGGGGAAGGTGAGGTACTGAGGGGAGAGAGAAACACTGGAGCAGTTAGACTGGGGAGCGCAATGCGTGTGGTGAGCAGGGAAGCCTGGCTGTAGGGAGCTTCAGAACTGGAGTGGCCACATAGTTTCAATTGTTTTTCAAATCTATCACACTAAGGAACCCCTGAATGTTGCTGATCCATGTGGCTGAATTATGTGCATGACATTGGAATCACATTGAATTTCTGCCAAAAGCAAACTAAAAAGCCCTCGCTTCTAGTCAGTAGTTCAGGGGGACCACAACAACTACAAATTTGTTTCTAACTCAACTGGATTTGTTTTTATGTGGTGATATTGTTCTACCTCCTTTGCCCTCAACAACCAGTTTCCTGGCTGGCTTTTAAAATGCTTTTCATTGGGCTTAATTTAAAACACACAAACACAAACTTTAATGACCAAACTACGTATTTTTGCCAACACTATGAAACCTACAGTAATGATGAACAATATGGGTATAAATGAATATGTACACTCCATTTTTAATATTAAAATTATTAACATTAAAGACTATACATTTGTCAGTGCTGTATTTTTTGAGGGCAAATAGGGTTCAAAATTTCCAGAAACCATTGAAAAGCCACTTCAGAGTAACAATGAAGGTCAGGAGTGCTATTTTAATCTTTCATGTGTTTCCTTTAAAATGTTAGTCTGAGCATTCCTTTAACATGAGTCTGATTTCTAAATGCAAAACTCATTGATATCAGTGATTGTAGTTCTATGCAGTCTGTGACAAGGAATTAATTATCTATTCAGTATCTTCTACAGCGAGTGGTTAGACGATAAATTATCTTATTCTAGTAAAAACAGCAAAAGTCTGTCCCTTGAAACAATCTATTTGGGTAATTAGAA
>NW_020666243.1:0-1357 GCF_002925995.2 Terrapene triunguis | reverse complement strand
GAGCAGCTGCAGTGCCCATGGAGGTGGGAAGGATGGGCACCCAGCTCCCAGCCCGGCTCGCCTGCCCAGGTGTCCCCGCCCGGCAGCCCCTCCCATCTCGGCAAGGCACAGGCAGAGCTCAGGAGACGTGGGGCGAGGGGCGCCAGAAGCACCACTTGCTGCGGGTGTGCTGCTTCCGCAGCAGCTGCTCCTCCAGGTCCCGCTCCCTCTTCGAGCGCAGGTACAGATCCTCCTCCTTCAGGTACCAGACGGGCGGCCAGCGGTGCCTCTCGAAGTGCGCCTTGTTCTCTGTGGGGCGGGAGGGCGTCAGCCCCAACCCACCCAGCTGGGGAGGGGGCCGGGGCCCCCATCTCACTGCAGAGCAGCCAGCACCCACCCACAGGGGGTCCCAAGGCAACTGCACCAGACCAGAGCAGCCAGCCCCAGCCAGGGAACCCACAGCAACGGGCCATGTGCTGCCTCCCGCCAGGGGAGCTGCTCCCAACCCCTGAGCTCCCGCCCTGGGCCGGGGAAGGCTGCCCCAGGGCCAGCCTGTGGGAAAACAGCACCCTGGGCGGCCAGTCCCCGCTGCCTCCGGGGGGGGGGGGGGGGGGGGGGGGCAGTGACCGGAAAGGGGCCCGGGGACTGAGAGCCCCAGAAAGGGGGGGGGGCCCAGAGAAGTACAGACAGAGCCTCAGTGGAGGTGGGGAGCAGTGACATAGGGCTCCAGAAGGGCAGATCTCTCCCGACACCCCAGTACTGAGCACCTGCAATATTCAAGTGCCTCTCCCCAGTGCCAGGGAAGGTGGGTTGTTTGGCAGGGGGGTTAAAATGCAAACACGCCAGCGCACGGAGGTAGCTAGAGTGGGTGGTGATGGTGGAAGGTTCGCTCCCAAAATATCCCCAACCCCCTGCACTGACACCTCCCTTTGGGATGAGCAAGAATGAGGGGGAGCCCCTGACAGCTGGGGAGCACAGGGAACTGGGGGGTCAAAATGTGGCATAGGGAGCAGGATCTTGAAGACTAGACCTCCTTGAGAACCAGGGAGAATGGGGGGGCTGCTTGGAGCTGGGGCTCCAGCTGGTACCCAGAGGCACAGGGAGGGGCCCTCTGGGAGTTGGGGGGGGGAATCTCTTTCCCCTGCAGTTTTAGCTCCCTTTCCCTCCCAACCCAGAAGAGGCTGGCACCTTTCAGCTCCTATTGGCCAGCTGAGATGCCATGCTCGTCTTCCATTCGGTGGCATCATAGAATATCAGGGTTGGAAGGGACCTCAGGAAGTCATCTAGTCCAACCCCCTGCTCAAAGCAGGACCAACCCCAACTAAATCATCCCAGCCAGGGCTTTGTCAAGCCAGGCCTTAAAAACCTCCAAGGAAGG
>NW_020666242.1:0-1214 GCF_002925995.2 Terrapene triunguis | reverse complement strand
CAGGCATCAGCCTTCCAAGCAGGTGCTTGGGGCGGCGGGGGCAGTCCATGCGCCGTTAGGGCGGCACGCGCGTTTCCGCGGTGGCGGCAATTCGGCGACAGCATCTGTGTTCAGCTGCCCGCGGCGGCAATTCGGCGCGCTGCTTGGGGCGGCAAAAACAGTAGAGCCGGCCCTGGCTGTGGTCCCAGAGTACAGTTCCCATTTCCTCCTGTTGCGGTGACCCCTAAGCTCCTCCTCCTCTCCACCTACTTGTACAGGCTTCCGGGCTATTCTTTGCAATTAAGAACCTGGAGGAGGCCTGAAGAAGAAGATGGAAACAAGGAGGAGAGCCAGCATCATGTGACCAGCCAGCAAACCACCTGCAACTTCTCTGCAGACTAGTTTTGAAACCGCTAGTCTAGTGTATAGAATCTGCTAATCAAGGCCTGTTAATTCTGCCAGGGTCAAGCATGCTAGCAGTCCTTAATCAGCCAGCTAAGTATATCAGATCTCTAGCACAGTGTATCCATGCAATGCTAGTTTCCATGAGGGTCCATCTTTTCCATTTCTTCCCTTAATTCTGATTGAACTCTGCAAGGAAAAAGTCCCATTCCTTGGACTTACAAAAAATCCCACTGCTGTTCAATTACAAGATTTAAATAAATAATATTCACTTGTAAAGTCTCAAATAGCCACCAATGTGTTGCAGTATTTTTATATCCAACAAGGAAACCCCAGTACAGAGAGATTAAGTGACTGCCCCAGGTTGCACAGCCAGTGAGTTAGAAGTAATTAGAAATCATAATAAACAAAAATCATTCATTCAGAAGCATAATCACAAACAATACAATAGGGAATAAATGACTTCATCTCTAAGGAAACATCCATACTTCAGGCAGGCAGGAGAAAGACATGAACCTTGAAGTTGATGGAGGACTGTGTTCTTGTTGTTCAACTGAAGTAATTACCGTAATTTCCTACATATAGGGGGAAATCAAAAGGTGAAGTGGGTGTTGTTTGTGTCATCAGCACTGACTCAGTGCCCCATTTGACGTTAGCAGGGGCTGTTCTGTGGAAGCTGCCACCTTTTAGAGGAGATATATCCAAATTATATATTATTAAAATAGTACTACATGAGAAATCCTAACCACTTTTGGTTATTAAAGATCTTACTGACTGCACTACTCGTAAGCATAGCTGTGTTAACTTCAGTGTCCTTACCAGAATTCCAGTTC
>NW_020666241.1:0-1717 GCF_002925995.2 Terrapene triunguis | reverse complement strand
ACTAACCTAATTGCCTTCTATGATGAGATAACTGGCTCTATGGATGAGGGGAAAGCAGTGGATGTGTTGTTATTCCTTGATTTTAGCAAAGCTTTTGATATGGTCTCCCACAGTATTCTTGCCAGCAAGTTAAAGAAGTATGGGCTGGATGAAAGGACTATAAGGTGGACAGAAAGCTGGCTAGATTGTCAGGCTCAACGGGTAGTGATCAATGGCTCCATGTCTAGTTGGCAGCCGGTATCAAGCAGAGTGCCCCAAGGGTCGGTCCTGGGGCCGGTTTTGTTCAATATCTTCATTAATGATCTGGAGGATGGGGTGGATGGCATTCTCAGCAAGTTTGCAGATGACACTAAACTGGGAGGAGTGGTAGATATGCTGGAGGGTAGGGATAGGATACAGATGGATTTAGAAAAATTAGAGGATTGGGCCAAAAGCAATCTGATGAGGTTCAAAAAGGACAAGTGCAGAGTCTTGCACTTAGGATGGAAGAATCCCATTCACTGTTACAGACTAGGGACCGAATGGCTAGGCAGCAGTTTTGCAGAAAAGGACCTAGGGGTTACAGTGGACGAGAAGCTGGATATGAGTCAACAGTGTGCCCTTGTTGCCAAGAAGGCTAACGGCATTTTGGGCTGTATAAGTAGGGGCATTGCCAGCAGATCGAAGGATGTGATCATTCCCCTCTATTCGACATTGGTGAGGCCTCATCTGGAGTACTGTGTCCAGTTTTGGGCCCCACACTACAAGGAGGATGTGGAAAAATTGGAAAGAGTCCGGCGGAGGGCAACAAAAATGTTTAGGGGGCTGGAGCACATGACTTATGAGGAGAGGCTGAGGGAACTGGGATTATTTAGTCTGCAGAAGAGAAGAATGAGGGGGGATTTGATAGCTGCTTTCAACTACCTGAAAGGGGGGTTCCAAAGAGGATGGATCTAGACTGTTCTCAGAGGTACCAGATGACAGAACAAGGAGTAATGGTCTCAAGTTGCAGTGGGGGAGGTTTAGGTTGGCTATTAGGAAAAACTTTTTCACTAGGAGGGTGGTGAAGCACTGGAATGGGTTACCTAGAGAGGTGGTGGAATCTTCTTCCTTAGAGGTTTCTAAGATCAGGCTTGACAAAGCCCTGGCTGAGATGATTTAGTTGGGAATTGATCCTGCTTTGAGCAGGGGGTTGGACTAGATGACCTCCTGAGGTCCCTTCCAACCCTGATATTCTATGATTCTTGTCCTAATTTCAGTAGAGACAGAACAACTGATAACAATCCTCTTTAAAACAGCTTTTAACATATTTGAAGATTTATCAGGTCCCCCTTCAGTCTCCTTTTCTCAAGGCTAAACATGCCCAATATTTTAACCTTTCCTCATAATAAAAGTTCTAGAAAACCTGACATATTTCTGTTGCTCTCCTCTGAACTCTAAGTTGCCCACATCTTTCCTGAAGTGTGGCATCAGAACTGGACTACCGTGTTTTTTTGAAAGCATAAATAGCATCAAAATAGCATTCCTACAGATAGGAAGTTAAGATTATTACATTTTACCTGAGATATCATTTATTTTAGATCTCACTCTTGTTAATGGAGTCTAGGAGGCTGAAAGAAATTACACATCCAAAGCCAACTCTATTCATTCAGGTTTCAGAATAGCAGCCGTATTAGTCTGTATCCGCAAAAAGAACAGGAGTACTTGTGGCACCTTCGAGACTAACAAATTTATTTGA
>NW_020666240.1:0-1237 GCF_002925995.2 Terrapene triunguis | reverse complement strand
CAGATTTCTTCCCCGCTTCCTCTTTAAACAATTGCCCCCCAAATCGCCTCCCCAGTCTCAGCAGTACTCCTCCTCCCCACACAGAACCACTCAGCTTATCTCTGATCCACCGAGAAAGAGCCCAAATTGACTGAAGTGTGCACAGGCTGGTTCCTCTTCCCCACGGAGCAGGAGGCAAGTTCCCAAAGGGTTGGGGCAGGCAGACCACACAGCTCACAGCATCTATGACTAATATTTTGGACAAAGGAAGCCTCTGTTAAAGGGTTCTACACCCTCACTCCTGCAGGTAACGCAAAACTCACAGCAAAAACACCTGACCTAGAACACAAAAACACCTATAAGTCCGGCACCAAACACAGGGGAGTCCCGACTTGACATCCCTGATATTAAGGTAAAAGCACAAAGCAATTTTTTTTTTGGAGGGAAAAGGTCTTTCCAGGCCTCCTTCATATGTCATAAAGAAAAGAAAATCACAAGCCCACATTTCTCAAATGCTTTGGAGGCATTTTTAAGCAGCAAGAAGCCTGACGCTCATTTTTCCAGAGATCACTCTGAGGTGACACAATGTTTGTTGGGCTGAGAGTTCCTGGTCGTGAAGACACGGGCAGGTCTGAGACAGCACTGACCACTCCCAATTATTTTTAGAATAGTTCAACTATGAGACTTCTCATTGAAGAATGAAACACTCGGCGTTTTCCGCTCTTGCTGCAGATAACATCCCCAGCATTCGACCTGGCTTCGGCAAAGTATCAGAGAGCCTGCTGCCATCTAGCTTCCCCCTGCACCTCCCTGCTCACTCCTCTTTGCCTCTGTGGAAGGGAACAGAGTCCTTTTCCGCCTAAACATCATCGCCTGTCAACTAACAGGAAATCCATCTCTGGAAGTGGCCTATTCTGTAAGCAGGCAGACATAGGAAGCCTAACAAAGAAGGCAGGAGGTGGCCTATTTAAAATATCCTGAGGAACAGAAGGGTAGGACAGAGGTTTGTTCTGTGTCCCTAGCTCCACCCAGACAGCTTTGCACTTTGCCATCGTACCAGTCATTTTTTGCTTATGCAATCACAGTTTCTAGCACTGTTACAGAACTTTTATAGCACCTATTGCCCTTGACATGAGTGCAATCTTAGATCTATAAATACAGCGTGATTGCCATTGGGGCTGGAAGCCACAATGCCCTAGTCTTGCCTGGAACACCACCAAACACGCAGACAATTTTATATTACACTCTGAGAGCCCTG
>NW_020666239.1:0-1182 GCF_002925995.2 Terrapene triunguis | reverse complement strand
AGACTGGTACTGTGATCCAGAAGTTTACATTTGTTACTGACTTGGTAACAAATACTGAATCTCCTTGATATTTAATTTACTGGATACTCTCTACTCTTGGGTCTCCAAAGAATTGGTGTTGAGTGTTGAGTGTTGCAATTGGCTGAGTTACATCAATACAACCCATTCTGTCATGTTTAATTCTTTTTAGATGGTGTGGAATTCACCTATATATCACAGTGGTGGACCTTTTAAGTTCTTGCAAAATACATACATGTTTTCATGCAGTGTGGAGAATGACTAAGGAAGCTTGGAACAAAACTACTACACTCCAGCTCTGCTCACAGGGCTAATTACTGGTTGAACACTAAACATTTATTTAAGGAGCATGGCTCTAGAAAGCCCTCCTGCAACCAGATCTGCAAGCAAGAAGCATAATTTAGACAGAGAAGTTAGATCCACCTTTTGTGATTCTTGCATTCAGTGAGGTGTTTATAATTAGGGCTGGTCTACACATAGTTTGTGCCAATTTAACTGTAAGATTTAAAAACAGATCTAGTTAAATCAGTGCAATCTGTCAACGTGAATGCATTTATACTGGTAGAAAGGTACTTGTATTGATATAAGACAAAGGGCCACCTCACCTGTCAGTGCACCAACCAATATTCTCAGCAACAGCAGGACTTCACTCCCTTTTCTTCAGGGCTGAGCTTTATTTCGCCAAATCAAACAGTTCAACATAAATCCACCACATAAACCAGGTTCTGTCCTAAGGTCTCCTGAAGGTCTCATTTCCCAGGCCGTCTGCCTGAGAGCTAAGGAAAGTCTGTCTACTCCCTTCCTTCTCTCCCTGAATTCAGGTGGCCCTCAATATCTTAGGAGGTCTGAGTCACAAGCTTCTGCCATTTGATCTCAATACTCATTCCCTTCACGTGGGGGAGGTTGGCTGAGTTTAACACAGGATGCAGCTAGGCCCCAACCCTCTTAGGGATGTCTACAAAGGGATTAAAAAAACTCCATGGCTGGCCCAGGTCAGCTGACTCAGGCTCACAGGTTTCCGGGGTTGAAAAATGGCTGTGTAGAAGTTTGGGTGGGGGGCAGACACTCCTCCCTCCCCCCCACCCACCCCTCCCAGCCTGAGCCCAAACATCTACACGGCAAATTTTCCCAAACCCCAGGAGACCAAGTCAGCTGCTGCAGTGC
>NW_020666238.1:0-6695 GCF_002925995.2 Terrapene triunguis | reverse complement strand
CACTCCTCTGCAGGGTGTGGCACAGGTCTGTCTTCTGTTCACAAGTCACTAGCCAAATGTTCCAAAACTGTTCTCAGCCAGACAAATTGAGTATGTGACAGCCAAGCTTTTTTCATAATGATTAGTGATTTGGGGTACCTCAGTTGTGGGGTAACCAACTTTAAACACCTTAAAGGAGCCAGGTTTTCAGATGGTGAGTGTTCAATGCTTTCTAAAAATCAGGCCCCTTAAAGTGTCTTAATTTGGGGAACCAAAAATTAAGAAAAGGGGGTAGCTGGCCTTTTACTCTGTTTCCCAGTTGGAAATAGCAGCAGTTGTGGACTGGACTCCTCATCACTTTTGATGGTCAGGCCCTCACAGCATCTTTGGCCACCCTAACCCTCTCCCTCCCCATTGCAGTACCATAGTGAGGAATAAGGGTACATAAGTCAGGCTTCATGAATAGTTTGCCTAAACTCCAGTCCCACTAAAGATCAGGGTGGGTTTAGACTCTGCTACCCTTGCAAATATCTACCCCTGTTCAATAAATGTGTGTGAATCTGGGCTGATACGTTCATCTCTATCTCTTTGCTCCATCTCACACATTGTGTCAAGTATCAGAGGGGTAGCCTTGTTAGTCTGAATCTGTAAAAAGTAACAGAGGTTCTTCTTCGAGTGCTTGCTCATATCCATTCCAGTTAGGTGTGTGCGCGCCGCGTGCACGATCGTCGGAAGATTTTTACCCTAGCAACACCCGGTGGGTCGGCTGTGGAGCCCCCTAGAGTGGCGCCGTTATGGCGCTGGATATATACCCCAGCCGACCCAGCGCCCCCTCAGTTCCTTCTTACCGCCCCTGACGGTCGTTGGAACTGTGGAGCGCGGCTTAGCTGATCTCCACACTCCCTAGCTTTTCATTGTTCTTGTTGTTTTTAGTTATATAGATAGTTGTTCAAGTTAGTTAGTAGTTAGTGTATAGTGTATATATATATAGTTGTAAGTTGTTATCGGGGGTTTAGGGGGTGTTTTTCCCCTTTTCCCCCCGGCGCACAGCCGGGCCCATGCCCAAGGCTCCTGGCTTTAAGCCGTGCGCGTCCTGCGGGAAGCACATGCCAACTAGCGACCCGCATAGCTCCTGCTTGAAGTGCCTGGGAGAGACTCATCCAGCAGATAAGTGCCCTATCTGCAAGGCCTTCAAGCCAAGGACAAGGAAGGAGCGGGACTTTAGGCTCCGACAGCTCCTCATGGAGGCGGCTCTGAGTCCGGATCCTCCCTCGGCGCGCCCTGTCCCGGCACCGAGCGCTTCGGTGCGTAGCGCCCCGGCGGGCTCGACCGGTGCGACAGAAAAGACTGTTCGGCACCGACCGACGTCGGCACCACGCCCGCCCAAAGAGCCTCGGCACCGATCCATCTCTCCGGGCCATAAGAAGACCGCTAAGACACGGGACGTTGTTGCCGCGAAGGTACCGGCTCCCCCGGTGCCGGGGGTAGAGCCGCGTCCGCAGTTGGACCGCCAAAGACAGGCGGCCACACCGTCAACTCCGGCACCGAGGCCGTTGAGTCCGGTGCGGACTGTTTCACCACCAAGGCTGGTGGTGGAACCTTGTCTCCCTTCCACCCCGGAGACCTTCGCTACCGCGAGAGACCTGATCGCCCTCACTGAGCCGGCGCCGTCGCAACTCCCGGCACCGGTAGCGCCACGTGTGCTCCAGTCCAGAGGGAAACCTGCCCTGGTGCGCCCACCGTCGCCACCACAAGTCTCTCGGCACCGCTCCAGATCCCGAAGCAGGTCCCGACGCCGCTCTGAGTCCCGGCGCCGAGTGTCACCTCGGCACTGGTCGTACTCGCGGCCCAGATCTTCCTCGCGGCGCCGTTCAACATCCCGGCACCGCCGTGACGACCGGCACCGATCGGGGTCGAGGCGCAGCTCCCGGCACCGGTATGAGCGCCACTCGGGCTCGAGAGGCCGCTCCCGGTACCACGCCTCCTCCAGATCGTCGTCACGTTCCAGATCGGGATCCCGGCACCGGAGGGACTATCGGCACCGGTCCAGGTCCCGGCACCGTTCGCCGGAACAACGCAGGGACAGGTCCCCTTACGGTCGGCACCGATCGGCACCGTACCATCCGGTGCCGACGGCATCGGGTTCGGCACCGCCGTGGCCGTCGAGATCGGCGTCCCGGTCATCTGAGACGGTGGAACCCGGCCACCTGCAGGAGACCGATGACCCGATGCAAGGACCTGCGCATTGGTCCTTTTGGACTCCTTGGGCCTACCACCAAGCACAAGGAGCTCCCCTGTCGGCTTCTCGCTCTGGCCGTTCGGACACCAGGGCCCCAGAGTCTACCATCTCCCGCCCTCCTCCAAGGGACGTGGAGGCTCCAGTGCCCGCACCTGCAGAGGCCCCTGACCAGGGGGCAGGAGATGCCCAACACCAGGAACACCTGGAGCAGGACCAACCATTGGACCCCTTGCCACCGGGGGTATCTTCCTCGTCCTCTCCTGATGAGGCCGTAGCGGGCACGTCGTCCATCGGGCCGCCCCCGATAGACCTTCGGGCCCATCAGGACCTGCTGCGGCGCATGGCTCGCAATCTGGACCTCCAGGTGGAGGAGGTTGCGGAGGTCCATGACCCGATAGTGCAGATCATCTCAGCGGATGCTCCATCCAGGGTGGCATTACCGCTGGTCCGCACCATCCAGGCCAACGCCACTACTATCTGGCAGACCCCGGCCTCTATTCCGCCCACGGCCAGAGGGGTTGAGAGAAAATACTTTGTCCCTTCCAGGGAACATGAGTATCTGTACATTCACCCCCAACCGTGCTCACTGGTGGTTTCCTCAGTGAATGCACGGGAGCGCCATGGCCAGCAGGCCGCTGCGCCCAAATCGAAGGACGCTAAGCGCTTCGATTTGTTCGGACGCAAGGTTTATTCGGCTGGCGGACTGCAATTGCGGGCAGCGAACCAGCAGGCGCTCCTGAGCCGCTACGGCTTCAATATGTGGTCCTCGATGGGGAAATTTAAAGAACTGGTTCCCCAGGACTCGAGGGACGAGTTTGGGGCCCTGGTAGAGGAGGGCAAGCGGGTGGCATGCACCTCCCTACAGGCGTCCCTTGATATAGCGGACTCGGCCGCTAGGACCCTGGCTTCCGGGATAGCAATGCGCCGAATCTCCTGGCTCCAGGTGTCGGGCTTGCCTCCGGAACTGCAGCAGACCCTGCAGGACCTACCGTTCGAGGGACAGGGCCTCTTTTCAGAGAAAACAGACTCGAGGCTCCAAAACCTTAAGGACTCTCGAACAATGATGCGCTCCCTGGGGATGCATGTCCCAGGGCCTCAGCGCAGGCCCTTCAGGCCACAGCCTCAACGGTTCTACCCTCCCCCGCCTCGTCCGAGACAGGACTTTGCTAGGAGGCGGGGTCGAGGCGGTAGGCGAAGGTCGACCGGCCCTCAACCCGGTCAAAACCAGGGCCAACCTAGGCCACCTTCTGGGCCTAGGCAAGCCTTTTGAAGGTGCGGTCGAGGACGGCACCTTAGCCACTTTCCAGGATCCGGTTCCCCCCTTCCGGGATCGCCTCTCCCGTTTCCACCGTGCTTGGTCCCGTATAACCTCGGACCGTTGGGTCCTTCGCACGGTGGAGAGGGGATACGCCCTCCAGTTTTCCTCGCCCCCCCCCTCCCACTCCCCCTCCCCGTCCCTCTTCAGGGACCCTTCTCACGAGCAACTCCTTACACAGGAGGTTCTTGGGCTCCTCGCTATGGGGGCCATAGAGGAGGTTCCTTCGGAGCTAAGGGGCAGGGGGTTTTACTCCCGCTACTTCCTGATACCCAAGTCAAAAGGGGGTCTACGGCCCATCTTAGACTTACGCGGACTCAACAAATTCATAGTAAAGTTGAAGTTCCGCATGGTGTCATTGGGGACCATTATCCCTTCACTGGATCCTGGAGACTGGTTCGCCGCCCTCGGCATGAAGGACGCTTACTTTCACATAGCAATTTATCCGCCCCACAGACGTTTCCTGCGATTCGTGGTAAACAGGGTACACTACCAATTCGCAGTCCTTCCCTTCGGCTTGTCCTCGGCTCCCAGGGTGTTCACAAAGTGCCTGGCAGTCGTCGCGGCCTTCCTTCGTCGACAAGGGATACAGCTGTTCCCGTACTTGGACGACTGGCTGGTACGCGGCCGCACCAGAGGCCAAGTGCAGGCTCATGTCCACATAGTAACAAACACTTTCCACGAGCTGGGCATTCTACTCAACAGAGAGAAGTCCACTCTAGTACCAACTCAGAGGATAGAGTTCATTGGAGCAATCCTCGACTCCAGACATGCCCGAGCCGCACTGCCAGACAGCCGATTTCATACCATCTTAAGCGTCATTCAACGTCTCAGGGCCTTTCCAATTACCACCATAAGAACATGCCTTGTCCTTCTGGGCCACATGGCCTCGTGTACATACGTAACCAGGCACGCCAGACTGCGACTTCGCCCACTGCAGGCTTGGGTGTCATCGGTCTACCGTCCTCATCGAGACGACCTGAACATGGTGGTCACGGTTCCGGCCTCGGTCTTGGCCTCTCTCGCCTGGTGGACGGATCGCACAGCGGTCTGTGCAGGAGTACCCTTTCACGCCCCGCAGCCCTCCCTCCACCTAGTTACGGACGCCTCATCTCTAGGCTGGGGCGCTCACCTGGGGGAGCACCATACCCAAGGCCTGTGGTCCGCGTCCCAACTAGCCCTGCACATCAACGTCCGAGAGTTGATGGCGGTGCGCCTGGCTTGCCAGGCTTTCCTCAACTTCCTACAGGGCCGTTGCGTGCTGATTCTCACCGACAACACCACGGCCATGTTTTACATCAACAAGCAAGGCGGAGCTCGCTCATCTCCCCTATGCCAAGAGGCCATTCGCCTGTGGGAATTCTGCATCGCCCACTCGATTCATCTCACGGCGTCATTCCTTCCTGGAGTCCAGAATACGCTGGCGGACCGTCTCAGCAGGTCCTTCCAGACGCACGAGTGGTCGATTCGCCCGGACATCATTTATTCCGTCTTCCAAAGGTGGGGGTTTCCCCAGATCGACCTGTTCGCGTCTCGGGCCAACAGGAAGTGCCAGGCATTCTGCTCCCTACACGGGCGAGCCCCGGGCTCTCGGTCAGACGCCTTCCTCATGGCATGGAAAGACCATCTGTTCTACGCCTTTCCTCCATTCCCGCTCGTCCACAGGGTGCTGCTCAAGATCCGCAGGGACCATGCACGGGTAATTCTAGTCGCTCCCGCTTGGCCGAGACAGCACTGGTACACCACACTGCTGGAGCTGTCAGTACAGAGGCCCATCACGCTCCCCTTGACTCCGGATCTCATCTCTCAGGACCACGGCCGGCTGTGTCACCCCGACCTGCAGTCGCTCCACCTCACGGCGTGGATGCTTCATGGTTGAGTCGGACAGAGCGGCAATGCTCCCAGGCCGTCCAACAGGTCCTGCTGGGAAGTAGAAAGCCCTCTACGCGGACCACTTATTTAGCCAAGTGGAAGAGGTTTTCCTGTTGGTGTGAGCAACGAGCTACGTCTCCCGCGCAGGCTCCTATCCCCTTGATACTGGAATACCTTCTGTCCCTAAGACAGCAAGGCTTGGCGACATCCTCAATTAGGGTTCACCTCGCCGCCATTTCCGCTTTCCACCCAGGAGAACTCACGTCCTCGGTCTTCTCTAACCCGATGGTCGTTAGATTCCTCAAGGGCTTGGACCGGCTGTACCCACAGCAGCGACAGCCGGTTCCGACGTGGAACCTCAACCTCGTCCTCTCCAGGCTCACAGGGCCTCCGTTTGAGCCATTGGCGACCTGCTCACTCCTGTACTTATCCTGGAAGACAGCCTTCCTCGTAGCCATCACCTCAGCACGACGCGTCTCGGAACTCAGGGCACTGACATCCGAGCCCCCTTACACGGTGTTCCACAAGGACAAGGTGCAGCTTCGCCCCCACCCTGCCTTTCTTCCGAAGGTGGTGTCACCTTTCCACGTAAACCAGGATATATTTCTCCCGGTCTTCCATCTGAAACCGCACGCTACTCGTCAAGACCAGCGTTTACATTCTTTGGACGTTCGCAGGGCCCTGGCTTTCTATATTGACCGTACAAAGCCATTTAGGAAGACGACACAACTCTTCGTTGCGGTGGCCGACCGGATGAAAGGATCACCGGTCTCTTCTCAGTGCCTGTCCTCTTGGATTACATCCTGCATTCGTGCTTGCTACGACCTGGCCGGTGTACCGACGCCACGTCTCACTGCTCATTCCACGAGGGCCCAGGCCTCCTCGACTGCCTTTCTGGCTCAAGTACCAATCCAGGACATTTGTAAAGCTGCACGGTCCACACATTTGCTACTCACTATGCGCTGGTGCAACAATCCAGAGACGATGCTGCTTTCGGGTCAGCGGTTCTGCACACAGCAATGTCTCACTCCGACCCCGCCACCTAGGTGGGGCTTGGGAGTCACCTAACTGGAATGGATATGAGCAAGCACTCGAAGAAGAAAAGACGGTTACTCACCGTTGTAACTGTTGTTCTTCGAGATGTGTTGCTCATATCCATTCCAAACCCGCCCCCCTTCCCCACTGTCGGAGTAGCCGGCAAGAAGGAACTGAGGGGGCGCTGGGTCGGCTGGGGTATATATCCAGCGCCATAACGGCGCCACTCCAGGGGGCTCCACAGCCGACCCACCG
>NW_020666237.1:0-7124 GCF_002925995.2 Terrapene triunguis | reverse complement strand
ACCCCATATCTTTTGATGTTTGGGCGAGAACCAAGATTACCCATAGATCTGTGCTTTGGTGTATCAGAGGATGGAGATAGCTATGAAACTCATCAGCAATATGTATCCCGACTAAGAGAAAAGCTGCGGGATGCTTATCACTTAGCTACATCTGTAGCTCGGAAGAACGCAGACCACAACAAACATTGATATGATGCTAGGGTACGTTTGCAGGAGCTCCAGCCAGGGGACAGAGTCCTGCTGAGAAATGTGGGTATTGCTGGCTGTAGTGAGCCATATTGGTTGACCGGGAAGTGGGCGGGCTTACCCGCCCACTGCTAAAGGCCCCTCCCCCAGCCTAGCGGGAAGGACCACTGGACCCAGAAACCAAGTAATTCCTTGGGACAACTAATAAAAAAACAGGGAGTGAGGTGACGGTTAAAGGTTCAAAATCAGGGAACCAAATGGGGACACCGAGCAAAGAACCCCAGACAGCGCCCACTGCTCCTCAAAGGTGGTAAGGGAGCCAGCGGACGCTGCCCAGTGGAACTCCGCCCAGAGACGTGAAACCAAAAGATTACGGAAGTAGGCCCCACAATCGCAGAGCACCCCCTCGGTCAACATCTTCTCCCTGGTATTATAGATGGTAAGCTTAGCTAGGGCCAGGAAGAGGTTGACGAGGAGATCCTGCGACTTCGTGGGGCCACGGATAGGGTGTGCATAAATAAACAGGTGTGGGGAAAAGTGCAGCCAGAACCTCAACAAGAGGTTCTGGAGGAGCCGAAACAGGGGCTGCAGCCTGGCGCATTCGAGGTATGCGTGCGCCAGGGTCTCCCGTAGGCCGCAAAATGGGCAGGCCTCGGGAATGGGAGTGAACCGCGCTAAGTACACGCCTGTGCTCACGGCTCCGTGAAGGAGCCGCCATCCAATGTCCCCGGCGGGCCGTGGAACCAAGGTGGAGTAAAGACTGGCTCACCGGGGTTTCTCACCCTCCACGGGTAGTAGATAGTCCCGCCATTTGGTATCAGGGCGGGACACGAGGGTGAGAAAATGTAACGTGTGGAGCACGAGCGTGTACAGGTGGTCTCTAGGCGCGGTTCGAAACCGGACCGGCTGCAAAGCGTGCAGCCGGTTCAGGTTATGGGATCGGGAGAGCCAGGGGGGCTCACGGAACAGGGGCCCAATAAAAAGATCCGGAGGGCCCGGGGTGAGGGGTGGGCGGGGAACGCCCTCCCGTAGGGTCCGCCACAGGAAGTCGAGAGCGGGAGGTGACAACGCAGCGCCCACCTCCTGGAGTACACGCAGAGGGGTCGTAAGGGTGGAGAGCCCCATGCGCCGACCAAGCGTGCGGGGATCCACCCAGTCCCCTCTGGTGTAGTCCAGGAGGTCTCCGACCCTGGTGGTTTCCGCCAGGACCAACCTCCGGCTCACCGAGGGTGACTCCGCCACCTGCACACGGAGATCGGGATTGTGCAGCAGGGGCTCCGCGAGGAGATCCTCGCCCTCGGTGGCCACTGTGGACCTGGTCGCCGAGAAAAGCTTCCAGGTCCGGAGAAGGTCCTGGTAGAAGACCGGCAGCTCCGAGAGGTCTCGCGGAAGACCTCTCGGGTGAAGAAAAAGGAGCTGCCGGTCGTATCGGAGCCCTCGGAGGCGGCGAAGGAAGGCGTGCGCTAACGTGCTCCATGCCGGACTACCAGCACCATAAAGGAGCCTCTGCAGGGCCTGGAGGCGGAAGACATGGACCTGGCTACGTAGACAGACCAGGCCCTGTCCCCCCTCCTCCAGGGGGAGACTCAGAACCCCTGCAGAGACCCAGTGCAGTCCCGGCCAGAAAAACTCCAGAGCTATCCTCTGGAGCCTGGCCAGGATCCCCGGGGCCGGGCTTAGGGTGTTGAGTCGGTGCCAAAGCATGGACAGGATGAGCTGGTTCAGCACCAGCGCCCTCCCTCGCAGGGAGAGACACCGGAGTAGTCCTGTCCACCTCTGCAACCGCTCACCCACCCTGGCCTCCAAATCCTGCCAGTTCTCCGGCGGAGAAGGATGCGTGGCGGAAAGATAAACGCCAAGATAGAGCAGCGGACCCGCGCTCCACCGAATGGCTTGAAGCGTGGGTGGGAGGGAGCTGGTCTGCCACCCGTCCCTGACCACCAGGCCAGAGCTCTTGACCCAGTTGACCCGGGCAGAGGAGGCCGCCGAATAAACGGCCTGACAGGCCTCCACCCGCACCAGATCCTCTGGGTCCTGGACTACGAGGAGCACGTCGTCGGCGTACGCCGACAGGACCAGCCGCATCTCCGGCTCCCGAAGCGCCAACCCCGCCAACCTCTGACGGAGGAGGCAGAGGAAGGGCTCGATCGCCAGAGCGTACAACTGGCCCGAGAGGGGGCACCCTTGACGCACTCCCCGCCCGAAGCTGACCGGCTCGGTCAGGGTCCAGTTGAGCCTGACCAGACACTGCGCCTCAGCGTACAGCACCCGGAGAAAGTCCACGAACTGGGGCCCGAAGCCGAAAGCCCGCAGAATGCCCAGGAGATACCCGTGGTCCATCCTGTCGAACGCCTTCTCCTGGTCCAGGGACAGGAGGGCGAACGACAGACCGTCCCTACGCCCCAGCTCTAACAGGTCCCGGACCAGGTATAAGTTGTTAAAGATGCTCCGGCCCGGAATGGTGTAGGTCTGGTCGGGATGAACCACGTCCGCCAGTACGGACCCCAGCCGCAGCGAGATGGCCTTCGCCACGACCTTGTAGTCCGTGCTGAGGAGCGAGACGGGACGCCAGTTCCGTAAATCGTGAAGGTCCCCCTTCTTCGGCAACAGGGCGAGCACAGCTCGTCTGCACGAGAGAGGGAGGACCCCGCTCTGCAAGGACTCGGCCCAGACGGTGACAAGGTCTGGGCCGAGGACATCCCAAAACACGCGGTAGAACTCCACGGTCAGCCCGTCCATGCCCGGCGATTTGTTGGTGGGCATGAGCCGGAGGGCTTCCGAGAACTCGGCCAGAGAAAGAGGCAACTCCAGCCGGTCTCGGTCGCCCGCGCTGACCGTCGGGAGCCCGGTCCAGAGCACCCTGCGGGCCTCGGCGTCGGTCGGATCCGGGGAGAAAAGAGCGGCGTAGAAGGCTCTGGCCCTTCCACGCATCTCCTCCGGATCCGTGAGGGGGGAGCCGTCCTCCGCCAGGAGGCAGGTGACATGCTTTTTGGCCCCCCTCCTTTTCTCCAGGGCATAGAAGAAGCGAGAGCCGCGATCCATCTCCCGAAGGAGACGGATGCGGGATCGAACGAATGCGCCCCAGGCCCGGTGGTCTTCCAGGGCCCGGAGCTCCTCCCGCTTCTCCCGGTACGCCTCGCAGAGGGGTGGATCCTCGGGGCTGGAGGCCAGACGCCTCTCCAGCTCCAAGACCTCCCGCTCCAACTGCCCCATCAGCGCACCCCTCCGCCGGCTGGCGCCCCGGGTGTAGTTCCGGCAAAAGAGCCGTGTGCGGACCTTCCCCACATCCCACCACCGCCGCGCCGAGGGAAAGGCGCGCCGCTGCTCCCGCCAGGTCAGCCAGAACTCCCGGAAGGTAGCCACGAAGTCCACGTCCTCCAGCAAACTATTATTAAAATGCCAATAGGCCGGCCCTGGCCGCTCAGAACTGAGAGAGGCCGTCACGGACACCAAATGGTGATCCGAGAACGGGGCCGGCCGGACGCTGGAGGCATGGGCCCGTGCCAGATGAAGGCGGGACAAATAAATCCGGTCCAACCGGGAGTGGTGCGACCGGTCATCTTCCACCTGGACATAGGTGAAGGTGGTATTGTCGTCCGGGTGGTGGTCGCGCCAGACGTCCACCAGGGAGTGATGGTCTACAATCTCCCTGAGGATGCCCGCGGCCGCCTGGGAAGTCTCAAGCCCTGAGCGGTCCCGGTCCTCGAGGGTGGTGTTAAAGTCCCCGCCCAGGACCAGGCACTCGCGAGAATCCAGAGTGCCGAGGAAGGCCGCCGCCCGCCGATAAAAAGGCACACGGTCCGGGCCCTTGTTCGGGGCATAAACGTTGACCAAATTTAAAACTAGCCCTTCCACACGGGCCCGGACGTGCAGCAGGCGGCCCGGCACAACCTCGGCGACCCCCAGCACCTCAGGCTGCAGCCCCGGGGAGAACAGGGTGGCCACTCCAGCTGAGTGGGCGCTGAGGTGGCTAAAATAAACCCCGTCTCCCCACTCCAGCCGCCAGCTAGCCTCGACGGCCGGAGCCGTATGGGTCTCCTGCAGGAAAATCACAGAGTACCCCCCCTCCCGAAGGAAGGAGAGCACTTGGCACCTGCGGAGACCCACCCTACAGCCCTGGGCGTTCAACGATGCAAAGGTGGTGACTGTCATGTCGAGGGCTGGGGCAGATCCTCACAGGCGGAGGGATCGACGGCCTCCAGCGGGCCCTGCAAGATCCCATGCTCGACCCCGAAGGCCAACAAGGAGTCGCGGAATCTGCGAGCCCGCCGGTAGGCCGCGAAGTCTCGCCGATCGGACCCCCGCCCCACCCCCAAAAGTGCCTCCAAAGCCCGGAGGACGAGATGGAAGTCCCCCCAGGGCCGAAGGGCGAGCTGCACCTTACCCTGGGAACCACGAGTATCCGATAGAAAGAGGCGCAGCTCATCCCGCAGCGCGGAGGGGGAGGCAGCGGCCAAGCCGCCGCCGTCCTCCGGCAGGGCCCCCGAAGGGTCCTCGCGGCCCACGGACAAACAAGGGGCCGAGCTCCGGCGCCGCTGCGCCGGGCTGCCCGTCCCTAGCCCCGGCAAAGAAGAGGGCGGCTGAGGGAACAACACAGCCCCAACAGTGGCGGGAAGGGGAGACACAAAAGCCGCCCCCCGAGGGTCGTCCGCAGGCAACGGAAATGCGACAACCCCGGGGGCAGCAGTGAGCCCAGAGGTGGCAGAAATAGACACCTCAGGGGCAGCAGGAGAGGGAACAGGAGCAGAGACAGGAACGAGCTCCCCATCTCCTGCTGCCAAACCGCTAGATTGCGGCTCCCCCTGGCTAGGATCTGCATCCAAGGGGACGGAGGCAGCAGGGACAAGGGAAGCCTCAGGGGCAGGAAGTGTGGAAGGGGCGGGATCGGGGGTAGAAACCGGCCGCTCAGCAACAGCCGTCGCCCCAAGGGGCTCGGCGGCTGCGCACAAGATGGTAGTCGCGGCCGGGCTGGCAGGTAGGGCCAGGGGTTCCCCCAAAACTAAATCGGGGGCGGCAGAACCGGGAGCAGGAGGGGGGGGCGGGACTAAGTCAGCACCCGGATCGGGGCCCGCTGGCGGAAGGTTGTCCTCCCCCTGGGTAACTGGGGTCAAACCCAGGGCCTCAATCTCATCAAAGAAGGAGGCGAAAGCGGTCCCCTCGGCCCCGGCGACCTTCCCGCTAGTCACGGAGACGGAGGCCGCTTCGGCAACGTCGGCGGCAGCGGGGGACATGGTCAGAGCAGGGGCCGGGAGAACCGCTACCGAAGCCTCCTCAGGTGCGGCCTCAACGATAGGGACAGGAGTTTCCCCAGCCGCTGCCATGGCGTCCACAATTTCCATGGCCAGCGCCTCCTGCTGGGTACCGTCCGGGGGCGCGATGGAAGCACTAGCAACGTCGGCCCCCCGCAATATCTTTCGGGGGGTCTGCTCTCCCTCCTCATCAGAGGGGAGGGAGAGAGCCCGCGACCCGCGGGCGCTGCGCTTTCCCCGGACGGTCACCCAGCCCCCTGTGGTGGAAGAGGAGGTGGAGGGCCGGTCAGCAGGGGCGGGGCCAGAGGGCAAGGGCAGTAATTTCGGGGCTCGGGGTGGCAGGGGCGAAGGGCCAGAGGGCAAGGGCGAACCCTCCCCCTGGGGCGGGCCCGACCCCGCGGCCGGTGGAAGCTGCCCCGCCCCCACCTCCACATGCCCCGCCGATCCAGGGTCGGCGACGGCAAGGCCCGCCCGCTCGGCCGTCTCCGCGGCCAGAGCGGGGAGCGCGGCAGAAGGAGGAGGGACGGCGGCAGCAGCAGTGGCCGAACCGCCAGGGTCGCCGGCGATGACAGGGCCGGCACTCTCCCGGGCCTCGGGGGTCCCGGACGCTCCTCCAGGCCGGGCCAGGGGACAGTCCCTCCGGACATGCCCCGGCGCTCGGCAGAGAAAGCACCGGGCCTCCCCCGTCGAATAATGGACCCGGTAGTGGGCCCCTTGGTAGGGCACCAGGAAGGACCCCTCAAGCGCCGTTCCGACACCCGCCGCCGGCGGCAGTTGGAGCTGGACCTGCCGGCGGAAAGACAGGATGTGACGGAGGGCGGGGTCCTTACAGCCCAACGAGAGAGGGCTAACAATAGAAATTGGCTTCCCCAGGGTGGAGAGGGCAGGCAACAGGGCGGCGTTGGGGAGGTAGGGCGGGACGGAGGTTAGAACCATCCGTACGCCCAGGTCCTCCAGGGGTTCCAATGGAACAAACACGCCGCCCACCACCAGGCCTATTTGCACCGCCTCCTGCGCGGCGGCCTCCGACGCCAGGAAGAACACGGCCTTCCCATACATTTTGGAGGCCGCCACGATGGCTGAGGGCCCCACCACCCTCGCCAACGCCCGCACGTAGGTCTCAATGTGGGGCGAGGCAGGCACCAGGTGGCAACGGACGCCATGCCTCCTAGTTAGCGAGGGGAAGGGGCCCAGGCCACCAGGGATGGGTCCAGAGGCGGCGGTCGGGGCGAATGGCGCGGTGGTACGCGGGGTGGCGGCAGCCACCTGGGCGTACGCTCTGGGGGTCCGAGATGGAGCGCCTCCAGAGCTGGTGGAAGGGACAGCAGGAGAGGGAGGGGCCGCGGCCTGAATCAGGGCCGTGGCGGGGATTGCGGCCCAGCCCGCAGGAGGCTTGGTTCCACGGGCGGGGCGCTTGCCCTTCTTCCTCCCTTGGCCCTTCCTACTGGTGGAGGAGGCAGCCGTGGCAGCGACGGTATCCAGGGCAGGGCCAGCCGAGGGGCCGGTCACTGGGGCGGGCGGGGGCAACAGGGCAGAGGAAGAAAGCGGGGCAGGGGCAAAAGCATGGGCAATGGCGGGAGCAGGGCCAGTGACGGGGTTAGAAGCAGGAGCAGAGTCCCCCGCCATTGCAACCAGCAACCACTCCTCCTCTCTAGGCAATAGACAGAGGAGGAGGGTCTAGCAAAAAAA
>NW_020666236.1:0-1434 GCF_002925995.2 Terrapene triunguis | reverse complement strand
GAAGCCTTTGTGCATGTAAAAGGGGGATCCATCAATCCTTTTGTCATCTGTCGTAGGTAGGTGCCAATACACTTCAGGAGAGAAATCAGCTTGTAGCTGTTACTGTGGAGGAAACACTTAAACGATTTTTCCACTCCTGACCAAACTTTAACCATAATCTAGTTAGATCTGTTTTCTATTAATGCTTTTTGTGTTATGCTATGAACCTGTAGGTGATAATTTGCAGAAACTTTTTTTATATAGCACAAAAGCAGACCTATTTGGTAAATGAAAACTGCTTACATGAAACAACTTGGCTAGTTCAACTCTTACTACACGTTGGCAACTATCAGTTACAGATCATGCGTTTGGCTTATACTCAGTCCAGATTTGCATATAATGCCAGCTTATTTTTCTGTAGCATGATAATGTATAATTATCACAGTGTTTATCTTTGTAACAAGTATTACAATATACTATTGTATTCAGAGAATATTCAATTACAATATACTATTGTATTCAGAGAATATTCAATTGATGTTAAATTTTTTGTTCTACATGACTTTTCACTCCTTTTTCTGGAATATTTTTCCACGTCTAATGAGAGCTAATAAATTAAAAAAATCGTGCATTTAATTTATCTAGGTATTTTTATTGCAAGACAAGAGGATATGTGTTACAAGTTTTTATTTTTCTGTAAAAGGACTTCTTGATATCAAAGTTAAGGCTGCTAAATTTTCCTGCTCATCTTTCTTGATTATAATTTTTTTTTCTTAATACAGTTACAGATGTAGAACTAAAGCGTCTGAGAGATGCTTTCAAGAGAACTTGTGGACTCTCATGTTACATGAGCCAGCAGTGCTTCATTAGGGAAGTGCTTGGTGATGGAGTGCCTCCAAAAGTTGCAGAGGTAATTATATCTATCTATATTTATATATTTACTGTTTTCCTTAAAGGATGTATGTATGTATGAGTATACATACATCCTAATTGTGATGAGCATGCCATTTTTAATACAGCTTTACAGCTCACTTTTTCTGGCTGGGGACAATTAGCCAGAATTCTGGTCAGATACTATCAATGTTGTTGCTTAATCAAAACAGAGCAATAGCTGTCAAGTGACCGTGAGGTACTTCTCCACCCACAGTTGGCAGCCTGAGATTGGCTTGGGGAAACGGAATGGAGAGGCATACCTTCTTCTTTTAGAAAGAGAGTCAAAATCCTAGACTGATGTTGATTTGAGGTGGGAGCTGGACTCTGTAGAGTTCTCATGACAAGGTGGGGTTTTCTTTGTTTTTAAAAAAACAGGAGTACTTGTGGCACCTTAGAGACTAACAAATTTATTAGAGCATAAGCTTTCGTGGGCTACAACCCACTTCTTCGGATGCATATTGAGTGAAACATATCGAGTTTGCATATCAATTCCAGCTCAGCAGTCTCTCGTTGGAGTCTGTT
>NW_020666235.1:0-1182 GCF_002925995.2 Terrapene triunguis | reverse complement strand
CTGCCAGTCATCATCTAGCCCCCGCTCCCTGGGGCAGACTGCAGTGTATAAACCTCTCATCATCGGCGAGGGGGGTTGGACCAGCTGCCTCTGCCTATCTCTGGGCTGCCCCTCTGCAGCCCCACTACCTTTGTAGGCCTTTAACTAGGCCTGCAGCTTGGGGTTTTGCTAGGCTGGAGCTCCCCAGCTCCCTCTGCCATTCCCCAGCACTGCTCCACCGTAGGTACCCTTCTCAGCTTCCCAGGCAGCCAGGTCCTTCTCTCTCTAGGTAGCTAAAGTAGGGTTACCATATTTCAGCACGGAAAAAAGAGGACGGGAGGAGCCCCGCCCCTGTCGTGCCCTAGCCCCGCCCCATCCTGCCCTAGCCCCGCCCCTTCCACTCCCCGCCCCCCTCAGAACCCCAACCCTCCCCCTGCTCCTTATTCCTTGACTGCCCCCTCCTGGGACCCCTGCCCCTAACTGCCCCCCAGGACTCCACCCCCTATCTAAGCCTCCCTGCCTCTTGTCCCCTGACTGCCCCAACCCTTATCCACACCCCCACCCCCAGACAGACCCCTGGGAGTCCCACGCCCCATCCAACCACTCCCCACCCCCTGACAGCCCCCCCCAGAACTCCCAGCCCATCTAAACCCCTCTGCTCCCTGTCCCCTGACTGCTCCGATCCCTCTCCCCACTCCTGCTCCCTGACAGCTCCCCCCCAGAACTCCCAACCCTCCACCCCCCCACCTGCTCCTTGTCCCCTGACTGCCCCCTCCTGGGACCCCTGCTCCTAACTGCCCTCCAGAACCCCACCCCCTACCTAAGCCTCCCTGTTCCTTATCCCCTAACTGCCCCTTCCTAAGACCCCCCCCAACTGCCCCCCAGGACCCTGCCCCCTACCTGTACCTTGACTGCCCAAAACTTTCTCCACTCCCCCCAAGAAGTCCCCCCTGAACTCCCGACCCCCCTCCCGTTTCTTGACTGCCCCCTCCAGAACCTCCCTGCCCCTTCTCCGACCCCCTTACCCTGCTGCTCAGAACAGGGTGTTGGGCTCTGTGTGAGCCGGACACGTGGCTGCGCTCCCCAGCACAACACACAACCCGGTCCCTGGCCCTACACAGTGCTGCTGGAGCGGGGCGCGGGGCTGCCGGGGAGGAGGAGCTGCCGGCTCAGAATGCAGGGAGGGAGGGGGGGGGGGGGGGG
>NW_020666234.1:0-1133 GCF_002925995.2 Terrapene triunguis | reverse complement strand
AGGGGGAAATTGCTCAGGCCTCTATAGGGAACATCAGGGAGAGGGGTGCAGGGAAGTGCCTAGACCGGAGGTGGGCAAACTACGGCCCGCGGGCCACATCCGGCCCCCAGGACTATCTTGCCCAGCCCTTGAACCCCCAGCCCCTCCCCCGCAGCCTCAGCTCGCCGTGCCACCAGCGCTCTGGGTAGCGGGGCTACGAGCTCCTTCCAGGCAGCGCAGTGGTGTGGCTGGCTCCGGCGCAGCTGCCAGACATGCTGCTCTGAGCTGCATGGTAAGGGGGCAGGGAGTGGGGGGGTTGGATAAGGAGCAGGGGGTCCCGGGGAGCAGTCAGGGGACAGGGGGCGGTTGGATGGGGCGGAGGTTCTGTGGGGGGGGCGGTCAGGGGATGGGGAACAGGGGGGGTTGGATAGGTATGGGAGTCCCGGGGGGCCTGTCAGGGGGTGGGGGTGTGGACACGGGTCAGGGCAGTCAGGGGACAGGGAGCAGGGGGGGTTGGATAGGCGGTGGGGTCCGGGGGGGGTGGTTAGGGGTGGGGGGGTCCCGGGAGGGGGCGGTCAGGGGACAAGGAGCAGGGGGGGTTGGATGGGTTGAGGGGTTCTGGGGGGGCAGTCAGGGGGCAGGAAGTGGGAGGGGTCGGATAGGGGGCCGGGGCCAAGCCGTTTGGGGAGGCACAGCCTTCCCTACTCAGCCCTCCATACAGTTTTGGAACCCTGATGTGACCCTCAGACCAAAAAGTTTGCCCACCCCTGGCCTAGACACAGATCTGAAGTGGAGAAAGACATGGGGCAGGGTGGGGAGCTGCCCTGCCTAGGCCTATGGGGTGGAGGGCACTAGGGGGTGGATCCAGTCCTAGGCCTGGGAGGGGGCATTGGGGAGGAAGTACAGAGAAGTGGAGGGAGCTGCCCAGGCTAGGAGGGGTATTGGGGTAAGAACAGGGGGGTGAGAGAGGGCTACCCAGGCCAGGAAGCACTGGGGAAGGAGAAGAGGGGGGATGAGAAAGACACCCAAACTGAAGGATGCACTGTGGGGGAGCACAGAGGGGTGTGTGGGGGGGTTGCCCAGGCCCGGGGGGGCACTGGGAGGTGGGGGCAGCTGCCCAGGCCTGAGGGGGGCACTGGGAGAAGAGCAGGGGG
>NW_020666233.1:0-1450 GCF_002925995.2 Terrapene triunguis | reverse complement strand
GGGTTAGGATCTGGACTTTTTCCATCTGGATCGGAATCTATGGTTTTTAGGCTTCGACTTCCCAACGGAGGGGATGGGATTCTGTGACGTGATCTGATTAGAATATGACCATATAGATCATTGTTGCAACCACTGTTCTATATTTGCAGTAAATATTGTACAAAGATTGTGGAGTGAGGTGTCTATGACAAGGTTATGTTTTGCTGGTTATGATTCACATTTTTGTATGTGAAGTTATAAGTACTGGAATATCCACCAGCTTTTTGGGATTGTCTGCCCCATTCTTTGCAGTTCACCCTAATTGAGTGACCATAGCTATCCTCCACTGGGACACCGGTCACAGCCAGATACGCCATGCAAGATATCTGCAAAAATGTTATAATTTGCCAGGTATGATCAACTTGTTTATATGTTTGTATCACCTTTGTACTATGAGTTATAGCTATGTATGTATGTCTGTATTTCAAACTTGTGCTATGCTTCTGGGGCTTGGTCTACACTAAACCCCCAAATCGAACTAAGGTATGCAACTTCAGCTACGTGAATAACGTAGCTGAAGTTCGAAGTACCTTAGTTCGAACTTACCTTGGTCCACACGCGGCAGGCAGGCTCCCCCGTCGACTCCGCGGTACTCCTCTCGTCTAGCTGGAGTACCGCAGTCGACGGCGAGCACTTCCTGGTTCGACTTATCGCGTCCAGACAAGACGCGATAAGTCGAACCCAGAACTTCGATTGCCAGCCGCCGAACTAGCGGCTGGGTGTAGACATACCCTGGGTGACACCCCAGACAGTTTGGCATCAGCACTGCCTAGCCTGCTTGATGGCCCATTAAGGACCATTAGCTATACAATTGTCCCATTGAGAGAAGGCAGATACACCTTATGACTCAGCCAGGCAGGAAGGGACATGCCTATGGACAGAACTCTAAGGCTTCCAGGCCCTGTGCTGGGCAGCTTGTGTTTGAAACAAAGGAGGCACAGGCCGCATGGCAAAGGACTATAAAAGGCAGCTTCATCTTCTCCATTTTGTCTTCAATCCTGCTTCTGACCTCTGGAGGAACCTTGCAACAAACTGAAACTCTGAACAAGGGACTGAATGACCCATCCCAGCTGGGGATGTTCCAGAGACTTGACTTAAGGCAGAAGTTTATTCCATCACTGCTACAAGCCTGAACCAAGAACTTTGCCATTACTGTATGTGATTGATTCCTTTCACCAATTTTAACTCTCATCTTTCTTTCTTTCTTTCTATAAATAACGCTTTAGATTTTAGATACTAAAGGATTGGCACCAGCGTGATTTTTGAGTAAGATCTGTTGTATATTGACCTGGGTGTGTGGCTGGTCCTTCGGGATCAGAAGAACCTATTATTTGATGAGACTGGTTGTAAATAACCACTCATCTCTGAATCCAGTGTTTTTGGTGGTGATATAAGAACTGGAATGCCTGAG
>NW_020666232.1:0-1692 GCF_002925995.2 Terrapene triunguis | reverse complement strand
AGCTCTTCTTCAGGTCAAAGCTTCTCTTGGTCCATTAAAATATATTATCTCACCCACCTCATCTCTCTAATATGCTTGGACCAACGTGGCTACAACAATGCAACAAACACCAATGAATTATCAGCATCAGTGATATATATTGAACTTGGTTAATTCTTCGCATTCTTACCACTATTTCAAGTGTCTATGGAGTTTTTCAAATCCTTGTGTACTAAATTATAGTTTTCAAATACAAAAACAAAGTGGTGGCCATCAGACCTCCTCCCTGAAAAAAAGATTACTCATTTCTTGGACAGTTAAAGTGAAGTGTAGTCAATGCCACAAGACTAAGTAGCTCATGGCATACCAGGACCCTCTGCCCACATTGTGTTTCTGTGATCACTTTAGAGTAAAGTGTACAGCTAGGGTGTGTACTGATTCATCTTTCTGTTGTGGTGTCTCATATATCCTCCAAATTGACACTGAAGCAGGATTACAGTGCTCAAGGTAATATGTTAAGATTTGCTAACTACCTCCTATAGGACTCATACACAAAGCTAAGGATTTGTAAAACAGATATAAATTGGGATGATTGGGCAGAAACTTAACAGCCACAGACAGTAAAGTCTATTCAGCATCAAGGAATCTTTATAAATACAAGCCAAACAACATAGTCCAAAGAATGAACAAACTTCTGCAAGCCCAGGCATCAACCCAGCCTTCAAAGCCCTCCCTACATACATGCTCCTTCTCCGGTCCCTCCAGCAGCATTTCATAGGCCTTTCCCTTTTCCATGGGTGTTCAGTAGAGGGGAAAGGAAAGACGGTGTTTCTTTGTGTGTACTGGTGACTCAGTAGTGACCCTGCACCCTGTCACAAAGATAGCTGATATGCTTACAGCATGAAAAACCACCCATGATTAGACTGTTGGTCAAGGTCACTCAGCTTCATATGAACTACAGCTGCAATTCAGGAATCACATCACCACTCTTGGTACTACAATAGACTAAGTCTCCTCTACCAGTAGATCCTGGAATGACTGCAACGTGAAGATTATTTACTGGTGGTTTTAGTACCTACTGCCAATCAGCAGCCTTATGAACCATCACCTACTGCCAGCCAAGAGACCTACATGCAGACACTTTCTAGCCAATAGTGACTCATCAGCCATCCATCTCTCAGTACCAACCTCTAAGAAAAGCTCAGAAGCTTCACTAGCATGCAATTCCCAGGAAGAACAAGCAGAAAGGTTAAATTAAATCTAATCAAAATGGCTGTTGAGAGATCAAATGCAAGGAAAAGCTTCCTAGCAGTAAGAGCAATTACAGAATGGAACAACAGCCAAGAGGTCATTGAAGCACAATCTATGGAAACATTCAAAAAAGGATTAGCCAAAACACTCAGGGGAAAACCTGCACTAGATACAACGTGGGAAATTATAACTTCTGACCAATCTTTCTGGCAATCAGGTTAGGTTTATTATGCACCTTTTGTTTTTAAGAGGGAAACTGACAAACTGACATCTTGTTATTTTAAGAAGTTTTGTAGCACACCCCACACAATATTCATCAACATCAGGAACAGTAGGGTAAGGATTTCGGCATTGCAGATCAGGCTGAGCACCATAAAAACAAGTTAACAGTGTTGGGTACTTCCAGATGCAAAGCTGCCTCCTTCCTTTTTTTTTTTTTTTTTTTTAATAAAGTTAGTTCTA
>NW_020666231.1:0-1719 GCF_002925995.2 Terrapene triunguis | reverse complement strand
GTTAGGCCGATGCTGCTCTGACAATAATGAAAAAGCTGCAGAAAAGGAGAAAATACTACAGCTTAAACAGAACTTATATGGATCATTGGATTGTATTGCTTGCGATGCTACCCTTGGATTTGTACAAAAAATTAATGTAAAGGGGCTATTATATATTAAAACAGACAGTATCGCCAAGCTCATCTGAGCTCTGAGGGACAGTAATATCATATAGTCTTATTTTTTGAGCCAGATACCGTTCCTGAACCAAGTGATAAGAAAGGACGTTACTGAGATAGTATGAAATATATATAATTCATACACGCTGCCTTTAACGTGGTAATCTTTTATATCCAAAATATTACTCAAAGCATGAATTACTCAAACACTATTCTCCAGTAATACTCTCCTGGGGCCTAATCTAGTACCTATTAAAGTCAAAGGAAGGAATCCTATGAACCTAAATGTGCATTACGGTTGGGCCCTTATAACACTGCCAATATCCGTAATGTACTAGGGTGGCAATAAATACATAAATTGGGGCTAATAAGCAAATTTGTTGATAAACTCCTGTCTTTGGAATATAACTGAAAAGCAAAAATCACAGCCTGTTTATCTAGATTTTCTGACCTTTGTGAAAGGCAGCGGAAAATGTTTGTTAATTTGGTTTGTCTAATCTAGCTCTCCTGCATTGAGATTAGGTTGACCACCTAACAATTTTTTCTCATCTCTAACTCACAGGACTTTATTTTAATCTCAAACCTGGAGACCTTCACTGAAACCACAAAGCTTTTTCCCAGAGGCCTTCCTTTGGCCTTCAGAACACTTCCCCCTTTGCCCCCGCCCCCTCTTTCCAGGATACTTTTTTGACATGAAAAATGAATGTCATGCTGGTTACACAGAAGGTCTGTAGTGCAAGAAGAGAGAGATTGTGTATGGGCTGTAGAATTCCTTGCTTCCGTAGCACAGCAGACCAGTGGTCTGTGTGATCCAGTATCCTATCTCAGAAGATCCTATTCCCAGTGGCATGAGGATTGATAGCCTATATGACTTTTTTAATCTAGCTAGTGTAACTACAAACGATACTCCTTATTTGTATCAATGTCCAATCCTTTCTATATCCTTATTGCTTTATTTACACCCCAGTAATCCGTGACACAGTTTGTGCACTAGATTTCACATGGCCTGAGCATGGACATACAGGGGTGAGCATGACGCTTGAGTATGAAGCTTCCTTCCTCTTTCTAGGCTGCACGGGGCTTGACGCAATAGTAGTTCCTGTGCTCCCTGTGCTGTCAAAGGTGCAGAGACTACTTGCTCCTGCTCTGGCCTCAGCTTCAGTACTCTGAAAAGGGGACAGGGAAGAAGCAGGGCCATGGCTGGAGCTGACTGTGTGCAAGGAACAGCACCACTGACTATGGAACTCCTTACTGTGAGAGGTCAGGATGAATGCAAATCTTTTAGGGAACAATGCAAGTCCCTTCTTGTGCTAGCCCTTCCTCAAAGGCTGAAGAATGACATGTAATATTTTTCACAGACAAATAGTAGTAGCAACAATTTATGAATATTAGTAAACAACATCTCTCATTAAATCACAGCAACTGGAATCATAGAATCGTAGTTCTGGAAGTGCCTTCTATGATGAGATAACTGGCTCTGTGGATGAGGGGAAAGCAGTGGATGTGTTATTCCTTGACTTTAGCAAAGCTTTTGATACGGTCTCCCACAGTATTCTTGCCG
>NW_020666230.1:0-1831 GCF_002925995.2 Terrapene triunguis | reverse complement strand
TCACCATTTGGAAGGAAGGGAACAAAAAATTAATATACAACATTAAGTTTGACTTTCTCCAGGTGAAATAACCTGATGGGAGCAAGCTGAGATTCTGCTTCAGGACTCATTTTAAGAAGTGACTCAAAACTAGACAGGGTGGTGGAGCAGGAATCCATGAATCAGAAGAGGGTGGAAAGAGGTCAGCAAAAGCAGCGGATGCCAGGAATCAGCAGGTATCCAGGGCCTAAACTGCCAGGATCCCCCAGCCAGGTGAATAGTTCTCTAATCTAACTGGACCCCAATTAGCTATGGCGTGCATGGATCAGTAGCTGAGTAAATATTGGCTCTTATCTCACAGTCATGTACTAGGGAGTCTTTGCCTTTTGCTGGTTTGTTTCCTGTTCGAGGTCATCTGCTCTGAGCATTACACCCACCATCTATTTTTGGATCATTGGTTATTCACGCCTACATGAGTCACCTGGTATTTAACATCCTAACATTGAGCCTCATTTTGAAGGTGCTGAGGGCCTCCCAGTAGCGACTGAACACATTAGACTTCCACTGAAGACAATGGGAGTCAGCGGAAACTGAGGGCACTCAGCAACTCGCTGGATTGTGCCCTCACGCTGCAGGTCATAGAGGTGATGATAAACGTCACCTTGACGTAATTGTTCCATAGCTTCCTCCTTTTCTAGCTGCCATCAGTTCACAGATATGAGTAACTGCAATGCATTTCATGAAATACTGCAGTGAGGGAGAAGGGCTCGTGAGCATTGCTTGACCCATAGGATGCATTAGGATTTTCAACCCACTTAGCAAGGTCTATTGGAAAAGTTAGTTTAATGCAGTTGCCAGTGTTGCAAAGCAGTGTTCTAATTATCTATTAATCCACTTTTCTTCTTGACAAAGTCTGCCCAGAGGGGGAGTTGTGCTAGCACAAGATGCTCCACTAACAGATTCCGAGACAGCAGTGAAGGCCCAAAAGCACTGATTTAGCTTACTTCTGAGCAGCTTCTTGCAGAGGGGTTCTGAAGTTACCCTCTGTGACAGAATCCCAGAGGAACAAACCATGCAAACTGTGTCTGCCCTCCCCCACAGCATAGTTCCCTCAGGGGTCTGAACAATTATGGCCATCTCAGGAAGAATGACTGTCTTTTGCCAGAGATGATCTGTCCTGTGATCAGTTCTTGTAGATCAGTTTCTCTCCCCCTTTTCTTCTTGTCTGAAAAGACTGGCCAGTGCACTCTTTTGGGGCCTAATCCAACAGTTTTGATGAAAGCAGAACTCCCTATGAACTGAAGGACTAAAGAATCAGGACCTATGTCTGTCCTTTCCTAACTTCCTTTACAGAGTTTGAGAATCCTTATCACTGGACATTGCCTGCTTGGGGTTAGGAACCTGAGGGAATCATTACTGGGCACTCTGACTTTGCTCCTTTGCCTGCTCCTCAAGCGAAGACAGTAACAGGTATAAACCTGCTCAGGGTACTCTGATGGTTGGGTAGGGTCCTGGGAACCTCCAGAACAGGGCCGGCTTTAGGCCAATTCCACCAATTCCCCTGAATCGGGCCCCATGCCTAAGAGGGCCCCGCGCCCAGTGGCAGGGCTGCCGGGGGGCAGGGGGAAAGAAGTGGCCGAGAATCCCTTCCCTGGCTAGAGGCTCCTTTTTAATTTTTACTCACCCGGCGGCGCTCCGGGTCTTCGGCGGCACTTCGGTGGCAGATCCTTCAGTGCCGCCGAAGACCCGGAGCGAGTGAAGGACCCACCGCCGAAGACTAGGAGCGCCGCCCGGTGAGTACAAGCCCCAAGTGTTTTTTTACGTGGTTTTTTTTTTTTTAGTCATCCCTGCC
>NW_020666229.1:0-2589 GCF_002925995.2 Terrapene triunguis | reverse complement strand
ACTGCACGGCCGAAGGCTGCATCATCTCTAGCCTGATGCGTGATGGCGTAATGCAACGTGAAAGTATGGATTGAAGACCATGTGGCAGCTGTACATATTTCCTGTGTTGGGACTTGAGCCAGGAATGACGCGGAAGAGGCCTGTGCCCTTGTGGAGTGGGCTGTGATCGGCGGGGCAGGCACCTTAGCCTGATGGTAGCATTCACGGATGCAGGCCGTGATCCAGGAGGAGATACATTGTGACGAGACAGGTAGCCCTTTCATCCTGTCGGCCACAGCAACAAAAAGTTGGACTGATTTCCTGAATGGCCTGGTTCTTTTGATATAAAATGCTAGGGCCCTGCGAACGTCCAGGGAATGCAGCCTACTCTCCCTGCTGGAAGAATGTGGTTTGGGATAGAACACAGGGAGAAAAATGTCCTGGCCCATGTGGAATTGGGAGACCACCTTAGGGAGGAACGCCGGGTGTGGCCCAAGTTAGACCTTGTGAAAAACGGTGTATGGAGGCCCGGACGTCAGTGCTCTGAGCTCCGAGACCCTCCTGGCCGAGGTGATAGCCACAAGGAATGCGACCTTATAGGCGAGACACAGTAGTGAGCACGTAGCAAGGGGCTCGAAAGGGGGCCCTGTGAGGGCAGAGAGAACCAAATTAAGGTCCCAGGCTGGGACAGGTTGTCGCGTATGCAGGAAGAGTCTATCCAGGCCCTTGAGGAAGTGGCTGACCAGTGGGTTAGCGAAGACTGAAACTCTGTCAGCTCCTGGGTGGAACGCAGAGATGGCAGCCAAGTGGACCCGGACCAAGGAGAGGGAAAGTCCCTGCTGTTTCAGATGGAGTAGGTAGTCTAGAATGAGAGGAATCGGGGCGAGCAACGGAGCTTGACCCTGCTGTTTTGCCCAGATGGAGAAACTTTTCCACTTGGCCGTGTATGTGGCCCTGGTGGAGGGCTGTTACCAAGAAGGACTTGCCTAACCTGTTGTGAGCACTGCATTTCCACCAGGTTCAGCCATGGAGCAGCCAGGCTGTGAGGTGGAGCGACTCCAGGTTTGGGTGCCGGAGGCGACCTTGATCCAGTGTGATCAGGTCTGGGAGCAGGGGCAACGCGAAGGGCGCCTGTACGAACATCTGCAGTAGCGACGTGAA
The DNA here is from genome assembly GCF_002925995.2 of Terrapene triunguis. Lineage (NCBI taxonomy): Eukaryota > Metazoa > Chordata > Testudines > Emydidae > Terrapene > Terrapene triunguis. The sequence continues at coordinate 1,449 of NW_020666229.1, read as the reverse complement.
CCAGTGCTGGCGCGGCCACGCTGGCGCTATCAGTATGACTCGAGCACGATCTCTGCGAATCTTGAGGAGTACCCTGTGGACCATCAGAATCGGAGGGAAGGCGTAGAGGAGGTCCCCTTCCCACGAGAGGAGGAAGGCATCTGTGAGCGATCCTGGGCTGCGCCCCATGAGAGAGCAGAACATTGGCACTTCCTGTTGTGCTGCGAGGCGAACAGTCTATCTGGGGATAGCCCCAGCGACAGAAGATTGAACGTACCACATCCCGGCGAAGAGACCACTCGTGATCGTTGAACAAGCAGCTGAGGGTGTCCGCAAGACTGTTTTGCACCCCCAGGAGGTAGGATGCCGTCAGGTGGATTGAATTCTGTACGCAAAAGTCCCATAACACGAGGGCTTCCCGGCATAGGGGAGAGGAGCGTGCACCCCCGTTTGTTGATATAGAACATCGCCGAGGTATTGTCCGTGAAGACCACTACACACCTGCCTGTCAAGTGGGATTTGAAAGTCTGGCAGGCAAGGCGCATGGCCTGCAGCTCCCTGACGTTGATGTGCAAGGAGAGGCCCTCCGGGGACCAGAGGCCCTGGGTCCTGAGATTCCCCAGATGCGCCCCCCCCATCCCAGATCCGAGGCGTCTGTTACCAGGGATAGGGATGGTTGGGGGCTGACGAAGGGCACTCCCGCGCAGACCTGTCGCGGGTTGAGCCACCACTGGAGGGAGTCCAGCACTGCTTGGGGAAGCGTTACCACAGAGTCCAGTGCGCCTCTGGCTGGTCGGTACACGGTCGCTAGCCAGGACTGAAGAGGGTGCAGCCTGAGCCTGGCGTGATTCACCACATAGGTGCACGCAGCCATATGCCCCAGTAACTTGAGGCAATTCCTTGCCGTAGTGGTCGGGAAGCGGAGACCAAGGATGATGTCAGACACAGACCGAAATCTGGACTCTGGGAGGTATGCTCTGGCTTGCATTGAGTCCAGGACTGCCTCTATGAACTCCATCCTCTGGACGGGAGACAGGGTAGATTTGGCCTCGTTTATCAGGAGGCCAAGCTCGAGGAAGGTCTGTCTGGGAAAAGCCACCTGAGCCTCCACCTGGTCTTTGGAATGGCCCTTGAGCCAATCATCCAGGTATGGAAACACATGGATTTGCTTGTGCAGGAAAGCCACTACCACCGCCATGCACTCTGTGAAAACACTCGGGGCCATCGACAGTCCGAACAGCAGGACTGTGAATTGGAGATGGGTGCCGCCCACCACGAACCTGAGGTAACATCTGTGTTGAGTATCAGGGGGTAGCCGTGTTAGTCTGTATCTACAAAAACAACAAGGAGTCTGGTGGCACCTTATAGACTAACAGATTTATTTGGGCATAAGCTTTTGTGGGTAAAAACCTCACTTCTTCAGATGCATAGAGTGAAAGTTACAGATGCAGGCATTATATACTGACACCA
>NW_020666228.1:0-1107 GCF_002925995.2 Terrapene triunguis | reverse complement strand
ACTACAAAAGTTTTTTTTTCTCCTGCTGATAATAGCCCACCTTAATTGATTAGTCTGTTAGAGTTGGTGTGGCAACACCCATTTTTTCCTGTTCTCTGTGTATATATATATCACCCTACTGTATTTTCCACTGCATGCATCCGATGAAGTGGGTTTTAGCCCATGAAAGCTTATGCCCAAATAAATTTGTTAGTATCGAAGGTGCCACAAGTACTCCTGGTTTTTAAACTCTGTATTATGAGACTTAACAGTGACAGCAAGTCTATGAGAGGGAGGTATCTTTCCAAGTATCTTTATCAGACCACGCCTTCTGTTTAGACAGTCTGGTTTCTTTAATACTCATTGTATCTTTCAACTCCTCCCTGAACCTTAACATGTGTTCAGTTACTGGTTTTCCTTTTCATTCAGTGTTTTTCTCAGTGACCCCTTCAGTAAGGATTTTCAGTTTAATTCTGTCTTTGGGGATGAGGTAAGGATGGGAGGGAACCTTGCATGTTGACTGGCCCTCTGTGGAGCTGCATGTGATCTCCAGGGCTATGCGCATGCAAAAAATCCATCTCCACCCCCACCCTTCTAGAGGGTTGTGATCTTTCAACAGCCCTTCTTTCGCTGCTTGCTGTATCTTACCTGCTTGGGAAATTGCTTCCTCCTCCCCTTTTTCAGGTTGGTCATTAGCATTTTCACTGACTCTCAGTTCTTTAGTAGGATTCTCATCCTGTCTTAAAGAGACAGAATTAGTTTCCACTAGACTAACAGACGTATTGGAACATAAGCTTTCGTGGGTGAATACCCACTTTGTCAGATGCGTGCATATTCACCCACGAAAGCTTATGCTCCAATATGTCTGTTAGTCTATAAGGTGTCACAGGACTCTGTATCCCTTTTTACAGATCCAGACTAACATGGCTACCCCTCTGATACTAGTTTACACTAGTACATCATGAACAGCATTTTGCAAAAGTGGGACCTGGACTGGGGTATTCAGTGACTTATCCTCTTCATTATTTACTGTTCTCCAATTTTCATTTTATCTGTAAACTTTATCAGTGATGATCATAGAATCATAGAATCATAGAATATCAGGGTTGGAAGGGACCTCAGGAGGTC
>NW_020666227.1:0-1077 GCF_002925995.2 Terrapene triunguis | reverse complement strand
CCAATCTCTAACTATAAAAGACAAGGATGAGACCAGTGTAGGGCAGATTTTTTTTCCCCACATCTGTTTATTTCAGGGTTCTTACACTTTCCTCTGAGCATCTGTTTCTGTCCGCTATGAGACAAGATACTGAACTAGATGGACCTTGGGTCTGATCCAGTATGGCAATTCCTATGTTCATCACTTATTAAATCCCACTGGGGTCTGTACTGAACTGGACCCAGAGACTCAGAAGTGAAGGGATCTGTTTTTTCTATTCTCTGAGTTAATCAGTTCCTTAGAGCAACCCCACTCCACTGTCAATGATCACTCTTATCTGGTTATTCTTTAACTTGTATAGGAATTGTGTTTTATTCCTTTGAATAGTGCGTAAGCATTCTAGAGGGCCTCCCTGTCTTCTATTGCAGAAGCCACCGGAACCATGCCAAAGCAGCACTTTACATATGTAGCTAGGCCTCCCTTTGTATAGAGTTTGTAAACATGGATATTTGGCTTTATTGGTGTGGTTTCTTTATATTCTTAATGTTGTTGTGACAGGGTGTTCCACTCACTACTAAGATGGTACCTCCTCCTGGTCGTTCTGGGGAATAGCTTGCAAGGTCCGTGCCCTTTCCCATGGTTGCATGCTGTCCTCTGCCCCTCTCTCTCTCTCTCTCTCTCACTCCACAAGCTGCTGCTGCTGCCTCTTCATGACTCAGCCTCTGGCCAGGTCACTCTACGCATTTTTCTCTTCCGGAGTACCAAAGTCTTCCTCCAGCAATCCTAGGCGGTCTTCCCATTCACTGCCTTGTAGTGCCACTCCCTCAGCAGCTGGCAGGGGAACCCCGGGCCTACCCTTTACTGTGGGTTCCAGCTCAAGGACCCTCCAGCCAGCAGTCAAGGTCTGTTCCCTTCTAGACCTTACTCCAGGGGTCGGCAACGTTCGGCACGTGGCTCGCCAGGGTAAGCACCCTAGCGGGCCGGGCCAGTTTATTTACCTGCTGACGCGGCAGGTTCGGCCGATCGCGGCCCCCACTCGCCGCGGTTCGACGTCCTGGGCCAATGGGGGCGGCGGGAAGCTGCGGCCAGCACATCCCT
>NW_020666226.1:0-1133 GCF_002925995.2 Terrapene triunguis | reverse complement strand
CCAATCTCTAACTATAAAAGACAAGGATGAGACCAGTGTAGGGCAGACTTTTTTTCCCCCACATCTGTTTATTTCAGGGTTCTTACACTTTCCTCTGAGCATCTGTTTCTGTCCGCTATGAGATAAGATACTGAACTAGATGGACCTTGGGTCTGATCCAGTATGGCAATTCCTATGTTCATCACTTATTAAATCCCACTGGGGTCTGTACTGAACTGGACTCAGAGGTGAAGGGATCTGTTTTTTCTATTCTCTGAGTTAATCAGTTCCTTAGAGCAACCCCACTCCACTGTCAATGATCACTCTTATCTGGTTATTCTTTAACTTGTATAGGAATTGTGTTGTATTCCTTTGAATAGCACGTGAGCATTCTAGAGGGCCTCCCTGTCTTCTATTTCAGAAGCCACCAGAACCATGCCAAAGCAGCACTTTACATATGTAGCTAGGCTTCTCTTTGTATAGAGTTCGTAAACATGGATATTTGGCTTTATTGGTGTGGTTTCTTTATATTCTTAATGTTGTTGTGACAGGGTGTTCCACTCACTACTAAGATGGTACCTCCTCCTGGTCATTCTGGGGAATAGCTTGCAAGGTCCATGCCCTTTCCCATGGTTGTCTGCTGTCCTCTGTGTCTCTCTCCCTGGGTCTGCAGCCTCTCTCTCACTCCACAAGCTGCTGCTGCTGCCTCTTCATGACTCAGCCTCCGGCCAGGTCACTCTACGCATTTTTCTCTTCTGGAGTACCAAAGTCTTCCTCCAGCAATCCTAGGCGGTCTTCCCATTCACTGCCTTGTAGTGCCACTCCCTCAGCAGCTGGCAGGGGAACCCCGGGCCTGCCCTTTACTGTGGGTTCCAGCTCAAGGACAGTCCAGCCAGCAGTCAAGGTCTGTTCCCTTCTAGACCTTACTCCAAGGGTCGGCAACGTTCGGCACGCGGCTCGCCAGGGTAAGCACCCTAGCGGGCCGGGCCAGTTTATTTACCTGCTGACGCGGCAGGTTCGGCCGATCGCGGCCCCCACTGGCCGCGGTTTGCCGTCCCGGGCCAATGGGGGCGGTGGGAAGCCGCGGCCAGCACATCCCTCAGCCCGCGTCACTTCCCGCTGCCCCCATTGGCCCGGGACGGCGAACCACGGCG
>NW_020666225.1:0-1326 GCF_002925995.2 Terrapene triunguis | reverse complement strand
GCCTCCTCTGCTCCTGAGCTCAGTACAATCATCCCCTTTGCCTTCCCCCTCCCGCCCCTAGCTCATTGGCCAGGAGACTCCCAGACCTCCAAGGCCAATGGGAGTTGCACCTGAGGCAGGGCGCCTGCTTGTAGATGCAGACCTGCCCTCCTGTGCCTCCACAGCAAGGGGAGGGGGAGCCACAGGTGAGCAAACCCCGGTCACCATCATCACAGGCACAGCAATTCCCTGGATATTTAATTTCACTGAGGCAAGTAATTTAATCTACTCTTCCTTTCCAGACAGTTTGTGGCTTTTCCTGTAAGAAATCTTACAATTTCTTTGCAAATAAGTCCAGTTATAGTTTTTCACCTGAGAAGTATATTTTCTGGTTGTTCATAAGCTCATTTATTTTGTTAACTCAGTCAGTTTCATAGGGAATTTTAAGTCACTTGAATTGTAACTGTTTTTTTCCCATTGATCCAAAAACACATGGAAGATATGCAGATTTTTATTTCTGTGGGCCAAACCATGTAGAAATGCAAATGCCAGAGTTAGAAAAGCTCTGCAAGGGTATGGGTCCCTCAGGAAATTGTCCTTGAGTCATTCATTCTTCTGGGCATTCCATTCTATTGTTCCCTCTTACAGTGATAGAGATCAGTGTCTCCATCCACAGGGGAGATGCAGAAGACTGGGCCAACCCTGCAGCCACTCTGCCTCTACCCTTGTTCTCTGTCTGCTCCCTCTACCAGCCCCTTTGGTCTCCCTGGGATTCCCCCTACCATTACATCCTCTGGGTCTTCTTTCTCTGGAGCTTCTCATGAAGTAAAGTTGTCATTACAGGTTCTTGTCTCTGTAATGTATTTCATTTTGATGTATTTATTAAGTGTTAATTAATGCACTATGGGAGTCCCCCTCCACCCCATGGTCTCCCAGCATTACTCAGGGGCAGGGGTTTGGGGGAAGGGGTGGAGTGGGGCATGCTGGGGCTGGGTTGCTCGCTGGTGCCAGGCTCCCCACTAAGCCCCCAGGCAGCTCTGGACCCTGTGTCCCCCTGAAGCACAAGGCCCCCCAAAGCACGGGGTCCAGGGCGGTTGCCCCGATCAGTCCTATGGTTGGGACAGCTCTGCTTGGGCACCATGAAAAATCATACAAACCTGCCTCCCCTGGTTGGATAGGGGGTGGGGTTCTCGGGTGGTGGCTAGGGGCAGGGGTCTCTGGAGGGGGAGGTCAGGCAGCAAGGGGGCTTGGATGGGGCATGGGAGTCCCGGAGTCTGTCAGGGGGTGGGGAGTGATAGGAGTCAGGGCAGTCAGGGGACAGGGAGCAAGGAGGGTCCTGAGGGGGCA
>NW_020666224.1:0-11446 GCF_002925995.2 Terrapene triunguis | reverse complement strand
GATTCTGATCAAATGCCTCATCCTCTGTCTAGAGCATCGGTTAAAAATAATAATAATAATAAAAAAAAGATATAGAACTTTAGAAATGGGAATGGAACATATGCAAAGAAAAGGAAAGAACTAAATATTCTCTCTCACTCCACAGCTGTGGTCAGCAGAGACCCATGATGCGGATATCCAGAATTACAGAAGAGATGGCGTAGCTGGCAGGGTGTTCTCCATGAGGGCCCTCGACCCTGGAACACATTGCCTCCCAAAGCAGTCTGAATTTGGTGACAGCAAAAGACCCCTGTTTGGGAGAGTTTTTGAAGAAAGAGGAGGGTATGCTTCCCACAACAATGAAGGGGCCAGAAGGATTTTTTGTAACTGTCTGGCTGAACTCCTGCTGAACTGATTGTTTCAACGCTGCTGAGATTTAACTGTTATTGTTAAAGGTGTGTTTGCCAGCCTAGAGAGTGGGATAGGGGTTTTTTAGTTGTTTTTCAAACTGAAGTCAATAAATATTGCCTGTATTTAACACGTTATAGGTGGGGCATTCAAAAGCGCCTAAGTAATTTAGCAGTATAAGTGTTCAAAAAACAATAGGCACTTTTGAAACACCCATCCTGCATCAATAAGCTGACTGCAGCATTTATTACTAGGGTGACCATATGTCCTGTTTTGGCTGGGACAGTCCCCTTTTTAAGCCCTGTCCCGGACGGCCCGACTCTTTTGGCAAAACTAAGCATTTATCCCATTTGCTCTTGCCATCTGATGATCAGTTGCCAAAATCAAATGGGACAAATGTCCAGTTTTGCCAAAAGAGTGGGGCGCCCCCCCCTCCGTGGGGTGCAGAGGAACATTCGGGGAGGGTAAGTGGCAATGTCAGCCCCGCACAGTGGGGCTCGGGTGAGCAGCGATGCCAAGCAGCGCGGGCAGCCCCACGCAGGCTGGGGGGCTTGGGCGAGCAGCAATGCTAGCCCTGCATGGGAAGGGGCAGGGGGACTCAGGCTAGCCCGGGGAGGTGGGGGGAGTGGGAGCACGTTTTCAGTTTGAGAAATATGGTCACCCTATTCATTACTACATATTGGCTGAAAGAACACAGTGGATATTAGTGGATATTGGATATGACCACAGTTGCAATGTGGTCATTTTGGCTAAAGATCATCATAGATTACTTTGCATGGCTGAATAGCCTTTAGATGTCTTCTTCTGACCTATGGATTTACGTTGCCATTAAACTCACTCTATTCTTCCTTTATTAGTGGTGCCCATCAGTCTTCCTGAAGAATAGCAAACGTTTCCCATTTTATATGGGCCCAATGCTGGGCAAACTGGTGTCCATTGGGCTGAGGTCACAGGCACTCTGCAACATGACTGTGCTCTGCTGCTGAAGAGGCCAATTTATATCCTGAGGGAGAAGAGTGTCCTCCTGTAGATGGCTGTGTGTATTTACATGGCTGTCCAGCTCTTCTCCATTCAACCTTAATGCCCCAGATCCACAGAGCTATTTAGACTCCTAAATTCCATTGATCCTCATCTGGTGTCACAACTACTGCTACCTTTTGGTATCATTCTGTTCTCCCCTCTGAAGTAGCAGGACTTTTTAAAGGTTCCTGGGAAATGGTTGTGGGAAGTCACCTGCCTCACATGGCTGAAAGGGTGAGGAAGCCCTGTGCAGTCCTCTCAGATATTCAGCTAAATAACCAGAAATGGAAGCACTGGCAAGATTAAATAAAAAAGACAGATTAATGTATTTGACATACAGCAGCTGCAGGGAACCCGAATTCATAGTTTGGCTGCTGTGATTCCCTGGGTGATGGGAATGAAGCTGGAAGCCAAGGAGAATTTTTATGGGGCCGTGGCCCAAATATCTTCACCAGCTGGCTGGTGTTCAGTTGGCCTATGAAGAATTCATCCAGGCATATGGATGTCAGAGGATGCACTGAGCTCCATGCTTCTCTAATTTTCTCAAGCACCTGATTCCTACATGGCAATCTAGTTGGGCAGACTGTCTTTGAGAAGGAAGTGGCCACATTAAATGACATTATGTTGTTGGTACCAAGTGGGTACTTCTCCTTCCCACTGAGGAGGGAAAGCTCAGAGAGAGGGAATAGGTAGAGCCCTGCAAATCTGCAGACATCTGCTTTATATCCGTGGATGCCAATATCCGCAGACCATGTTTGCAGATCGCAGATCAGACACAGATACAAATTTTGTATCCGCACAGGGCTCTAGCAATAGGGAAACCTCACAGACCCTGCCTCCTCTCAGAGAAACAGAGCAAAGAGCTACCAGAATGCAGTGGGGCAGCTGGAAGCTCTCAGTCAGACAGAGAGGAATGGGGACCTCAGTGCTCAGAGCCAGGGTTGGACCTGGCTTGCTGGGCTCTCCCCTTCCCACATTTCTCCCATTATTTCTAAGGCTGCCCTCGCTTTCAGTGAGCATGGAGAAGAAGAGCCAGAAGTGCTGCTTCTCAAATAATTCCCCGAGTTGCCTCCACTCACAACAGGAGAGTTTCTTCCCCTGGCCCCAGGGTATTGAAGAAGAGGTCATGGGTACTCTTGCCCATCCCCCTGCTGTTTCTCCTCTTTGGAATAATACACCAGAACCCAAAGATCCGGTACAGATGTGCATCTCTCCCCTGATCTTCAGACCCTAAAGGATCTAATAGGTCCTCAAGGACCAGCATCTAGGACCCTAGATCCTGACTTATTTCAAGAACTGTCCTTGGGAAAATTTCCCCCAACTTGGCAGCTCTACATTAATGGGATATACACTTTACAGGTAATACATATTCCTTTGATGTATATAAATGGCATTATCCAATTATCTCGGGTTCAGTTCTGCAACCCTTCAGAGCTGCCAGTAGTGTGTGTGGGGCGGGGAGGGAAGTTGGCCATGGCCTGGGCTCAGCAGGATATTTTTAAGGTTGATTCCTTCAGTATCCTGAGTGCTCTGGAGGTGCCAGAGTCCTCTCCAAGCCATGCCCTACAATCCCTGCTCACTTTGGGTCCAGAAGAGAAAGAGCCAGGTAGAAGTGAGCATGCATTGCTGCAGGCCTGAGCTGCTGGAAGAACACCAAGACATTGTCTCTCCTGTGGCAGAGAGTAAAAAAATAATAATAATTCTCTCCCACAGCCTGCCTGAAAGAAGGAAGAGAATCCCATCCCCCAAAACTTGAGTCTCTGTTTTGGACAAGCTAAGTCTGGGGCTGAACTGAAGTGGAGAGAGAGAGAGAGAGAGAGCGTGCTGCAAATGCGGTTCTGTACTACCTTTTCAACTCCAGGATCCAAGAGGTGGCCTAGGACCAGAATGGTCCGTGACTCAAACCTGAGAAGTCCTAGGGCATTACTATTCATAAGGCCCTAAACCCAGCCAGAAATGGCCACCAATCACCCCGCTATTCAGTGATCACAGATTTCAGAGCCTTGCAGGCTGGTTTTTCATTGGAAGAGAAATCAGTGACAGAGCACGGCTATTTTCTTAGTGTAACTTGTTTCATCCACAATGTATACACCATTCCTTGAACAGAGGTGGTCACAACATGCAGGCAAGCATCTCTGTCAGCAATCTCTGCTAAAAGGCCAGTGCCTGATTCTTAGGAAGCATCTCTAACCTAACCTAAGAATTGACTCTAGTAAGAGAGATTAAATTAGGGAGAAATGTCACTGCATTTAAGCTATTTATGAGATAAATGACTGAGAAAAAATCCAGAATTAGGTCCCCACCAATCCCTCTGTGAGCTCCCACCCATTCCCTCCTCCCAGGCATTTGGGGGCAGATATAGAAGAGCCCTATGGGCCCTAGGGTAAGTGACTTTATCTGTGAACCTGAGAGAGAAGAACCCTACATTAATTAGATGAAAAAGAAATCAGCTCTATAAGCATATAAATACCTTCTTGGTTCCCAAAATCAGTGGTATCTGAATTTTTTCTCAGCCATTTGTCTCATAAATAGCTTAAATGCAGTGACAAAACAAAAACAAAAAACAAAAAACAACAACCCAATAGTTAAATCTGAGCAGAGCCTGTAAACCAGCGGCTACCCAAGAGCCAGATCACTATTCCAATTCCTCCTTGGATTTGCCGGCAAAGCTATAAACACCCTCACCAGTAAATCAGTTGCTAAGAAAGTTTGCTTGTTGTTTGCTTTTACACGGCTTACATCTGTTTCTTCACAGCCAGTGCCAAATGAGTACTTCTTCGAGCTCAGAATTAGAGTCATGAAAAGTGTCTCGACAGTTCATAATTTCAGTTTATTCAGGAAATTAATAAACGACTGATTCAGTGAAAAAATCAACACATCACAAGGACTCTACTCAGCATTGTGTTTATTGAACCGAATTCACCTCTGGTACGAACTGGCACAACTCAACTGACTTCAGTAGACTTGCTTGTACTTAAGGTCAGCAATAAATGTACCCCATTAAGTTGTCCTGTAATTTGAAACTCAACAGAAGCTGGAGCCACTCACCCCTAGAATTTAGCAGGTATTTTGAGGACGAAGTCTTCTAAGCTACAGAATGGCTGCGGAAGGCCTCCAAAACAAGAGTGCAAAGTACCAGCAAGGGAGAGATTCTGCTATTAGCGTAAAGGAGACTGGGAGAGGGACAAAACTGTAGCTGGTGGATTTGAAGTTTCATAGATCCACTGGCCAAAGCACCCCTGGGAAATGTAAGCACAGGGTAAGGCAACCATGTTTTTAAAACTATAAACAGGGACACTTTTGTGGCAACATGCTTAGGATTGTGAAGTAGCCACACGAAAGAGAAGAGTAGTTTCTTTTAGTGTGTGTTGCTTCCGACTTAGCTGAGACATATCCTTATTTCTCAGGGTGGAGGATTTTTTTTTTAAGTGAAAAACTCATTCAGATGCTGTTTTCAGGAAACACTGAACAAAGCATTGTTCAACAAAAGATCGACTCTGACAGTATCTACACTCATTCAGTGTCTCTCTTCACTTCAAACATTGTTCATCACACTGAATTCTTGTTCCACTGAACTCTTTGTTCTGGAAAACATTGAGCAAATTCTATTCAATACAACAATTTACCTTAAACAATTGTTTTCTATTTTTTTTAAATCCTATGAAGTGAAAAACCAGGGTATTTCAGGTGAGACAAAAGAAATTATTAGGACACTGGGACTCCAGATGGAAAGCCGAGATTGTCCCAGTAAAACCAGGACATGGTCACTTTACAAGAGGAAACAACCATTATTATTACACTCCCAACACTGAAGTAGCAGTCATGAGAAAATTATACAGGTTTCCTGCACTTTGTAGCTGGGTGGGTGTACAGTTCCATTCATGCAACCTCCAAATAGGCACCCTGTGCAACATTTTTATTTACAGGCTTTGTACAGGGCTCAGGATTTGACTCAAAGTAGTAAACGGGTGAGGAAAAGATTGAAGGATGCAATCGTCCACAACAAAAAGTGATAAACACAACAAGGGAAGAACCAGTCTCAACAGTCTTCCTCCCCCTCCCGCTTCTTAAATCACAGATAAATTGAGATTTTAAGTTCTATAGCCCTTCTGCAGCATTTGTTTGCTTGACCAGCATTTATTCAATGAATCACTGTAGGTTGCACCAAACTTGGCAGAGATGTAATGTACTTTCACATGCCTGAAATCTTCTTGAATTATTATGCAGATGCAATAGGCACAAGCTGGCATTAACCTCAGATAAGCCACCTTCCCTTTTACCTCTTCCTTCCTGAGGAAACATATTCCCTGCAGCCATTGCAGTGCAATTCCCTTTCTGCATTAATATTGGGGTTTCCTAGGAGCTCAGTGCCTGGTAATGATGGAACAGAAATTATGAGCTCAGCAAGGGAGTGATCATTTGATTTCAACAACACTTGCAGGTGCTCAGCACCACTTAAGGAACAGGCCCTGGGTGAACTCTCCACTCTGTTTCCTAGCCACTAGCAAGAAGTTCCAGGGTGAAATCTGTATCTGCTCCTTCCAAAAAAGAAAAACTTTCTCCCAGTATTTTTCTGTTCTCTGGGTATTACAGAGGGGCCTTTTAATACTAGAGGTAAACTAACTTTAAAAAAAGAAAAGAAAAAAGAACGCATTGGCAAGGCACATCAGTAGACTGCAAAGACAAAAGTAGTCAAAGGGTAATTACCTCAACTCCGAGTCTCCTTTGGTTATGAACAGGAGCTAGCATGGCCTCTCCTGTCCAGCTGCAGTCCTTGTTGGAATGAGGCAGGAGCAGCATTCAGAGTGATATGACAGTACTGTGTCTGGGTGATAATTCAGAACTGGCCTTCAGACTCTTATAGGGCATCAAAATGCAATTCAGCCTTAAGTAGCTTTATAGTCATGTGTCTGACCGATTTCCAAATCAAACATGTTCCAATTTACAAGTTAAAAAAAAAAAAATCACTAGGTGTTTATTTTCTAGCTATCAGCCCTCTAAAACTCAACCTTCATCATCCCCAGTAATAAAGGTTCTGCAGGCCAAGTTTTGCGAGCTGTTACCCTGTGCAACCACATTGTTTTCAGATGATGTCCTCAGTGATACCTGTGCAAATCCACTTACGGGGTAATTGAAAAGGCATATGGTTTAGCTGTGAACCAGTTAATTTCTCAGGATCCATGGAGGCCCAAATACCTTTGCACAGCCATGCTACAAGCAACACCTCACTATGTTGCAGCATTTGTTGTTATTTTTTTCCCTGAAAAAAGAGAGCGAGAAGCAATGGGGAGAAAATATGGATTTTAGCTGGAATACATTTGTGTCTGTACATCTATGCAGAGGGCAGTAGGATGCAGCTGGAAAAGCCTAGAAACACCCAGAAGTAGGGTGTGGCAATTACTACACATGTTGGGAAGCTATACTGGAAGGTTTCATTGTGGGCAAGGAGTCTTGTAGTCCCTACAATTATTCACCATTTGATAGGTGGGCCAGCCAGAGCTGAGGTAGGGGGAGAAGGCTACAAATACAGGAGTTAAAGACAACCCTATGGATTCAGCAGCTGATTGACACAGGACCAAGAGATGTCTGCTGAGCAGGCTGGGTCCCAATCCCTGTACCAGTGTGGCTACATGGGAAGCCCTCCATTACGATAGTATTTGGACCATCATGGTGAGTTTTATGGACAGGGAGTGGAGCCCTTGTCACCCCTATGGGCAACAGATCCTATGGAATTGCATTTAGCTATCAGCTAACTGCTCTAAACTGGAATTCTGTCTTGGTTAAAGAGAGAACAGGAGCAGAGCCGGGTGAGGTGAGGGTTTGTACATTCTTACCTAACGTAGGTGAGCAGAACATGGTGCCCTATAGAATGAGACTTATACAGATCTGGGGAATGGGTATTTTTATATGCTGATCCCAATCCCTGTACCACTTTGAATACAGGCTACAGATTTGTTTCACCAGCAACTGAGTATAGACAGCTAGTTACCTAAGGGCTGGAAGGCTGCTAGGCTTGGAGATCCCCAGACTCTGTGTTTGCTGACAGGATTCTGACATGTTTGGGAAAGATCTGGGATGCTGCTGTTCTTCTAAAGCCCTGAAGAGTCCAGGTGATGCAGACTACACACTATGGGTACACTACAGAGTAAATGCTATGATGACCTCTTACACTTAAATATACGGTGGCAGGTACAAGTTTTTGAGCTTCACAGAGCTCTTCTGAAGCTGAAAAAGACAACACTGTCTAGCCATCTAGCTATTTTCTTACAAAATTTGTGTTTTTACAGCAAGAATTCTCTGACATGCAAATTGATAATTACACACAGCACTAGTGATAGCTGTAGCTACACTAAGAACTACTAGCCCAATATATTACAGAGCCATGACAGCTTCATGGTAGGAAGGGATGAGCGAGAAAGGATTATACCAATCAATCTTGGACACTTTTACTTGTAAGAACTTGGCGGGGTAGTAATGCTACATTATATTTGACATGCAGTAAAATAGGGAAAATGGGTGAAGAAGGAAATTGAACTTGTTACAACTGCATTAGCAATAACCAAACAAGTCTCCGCACTAAACAAGTCACTGCTAGGTTTTAACACATGCAATTGAAAGGGATCTGTTAAAAAGCATTCTTTCCATAAGGTAAAAATGCAGCAGAGGCAACATATGAATGCTTCCTAAAACAACAAACCACATTATATACAAATTTCATTCAGTTCCAAAATAAAATAAATATACAGTCAGAATTTTTTTTTAAATCACCCCAACCCCCTCCCCCACCCCCCCCCCCTCCCAGAGCCTGCACCCCGCCCCCCCCCCCCCCCCCCCCCCCACCCCCCCCCCCGCACCAAAACTCCCTCTCAGAGCCTGCACCCCACACCTGCTCCCAAACTCCCTCCTGGAGCGTGCACCCCCTCCCACACCCCTGCCCCAGCCTGGTGAAAGTGAGTGAGGGTGGGGGAGAGTGAGCGACGGAGGGCGTGGGGATGGAGTGAGCAGGAGGCGGGGCCTGGAGAAGGGGTGGGACAGGGGAGTGGTTTGGATAGGGCAGGGGCGGGGCAAAGGTCTTTGGGTTTGCGCGATTAGACAGTTGGCAACCCTCCCAGGCAGGCATGTGGAAACCCTGGCTGTGCCAGAAGAGCCTGCTCAGCAGCGCAGCCGGCAGCTCGCTGGGCACCAGCCAGTGCACGGGCAGCACCGCCCAAATGTCAGGCAGACCATGTCTGCATGGGCATGACTTGTGCACACGCGGGGGGCCCACTGATTGTTCTGTCCTGGGGCCCGGAATTGCTGTCAGCGGGCCTGGTAATGGGTTAGAAAGTTCTCTGGCTCTGCAACAGTCAAGCACAGGTCATTCAGAAAGTTTCATTGTATTTGGTTCAAGATATGGATCCTTATCTCTGAATACAGTGGCACCAGCTTGTCTAAGTCTTAGAACAATGTATTTAATTGCATTGGGTAAAAATTAATTTTGACGATAATGATCAGCACAATTACAAGTACATTCAAACTAAAACCTACAAGCCAGGAGGACACATGAGGACACAAGAGCAAGATAAAAAAATAATAATAAGATGGGAAACAGACTTTTATTTACTTTGCCTACAGACATAATGAAGGAACTGTATGTGGTTATATTAGTCTCCTAGTCACTGAGCTAACTAATATTTATTACAGTAGAATCTCAGAGTTACGAACACCAAAGTTACAAACTGACCGGTCAACCACATATGTCATTTGGAACCGGAATTTTACAATCAGGCAGCAGCAGACAAAAATAAAAAAGCAAATACAGTACAGTACTGTTTTAAACGTAAACTAGTAAAAAAAAAAGGAGTTCAGAGTTACGAACATTTCAGAGTTACGAACAACCTCCATTCCCAAGGTGTTTGTAACTCTGAGTTTCTACTGCAATTGACTGGGGCCTCCAGGGTCTGTCACAATATATGATTCCTACTATAGCATAGGAAAGACAATATAGTACGTAAGGGGGCACCAGACAAACTCAGGAGGCCTGGGTTTAATTCCTGGCTCAGCTATAGATTTCCTGTGAGACCTTGAGCAAGCCACTGTGCACTGTGTCTCAGTTCTCCATTTGCAAAATGAGTATAATAATTCCCTACCTCACAGAAGTGTTTTAAGGATATACTCCCTTAACGATCAAGAGGTGCTCACAGTGATGAGGGCTATACAAGTACCCAGATAGATATTAGTGCTAGCCACTGTACAAACACATAAGAGACATTCCCTGCCCTGAAGAGTTTATAATCTTATAATTAGTGCTCAGTCTTCAGCAAGTGGTCTGCGTATGCCATACCCTCTTAGCTATGGGGATTTGTTCTGGTGAAGCTTGTTTACTTTCAGTTAATTTAATAATATTTTGCTTGCCTACAATCTACTTCCCCCAGGATCTCAAAGTTCTTTACAAATATTAACTAAGCTTCCTGCATTTCTGAGAGGTAAGCATTATTCCCATTTTACAGAGGTGGAAATGAAGGCATAGTGTATTTGAGTGACTTGCCTAGACAGAGAATCAAAAAGAGCTGTCATTGACAATGGGTGGCAGGTAGAAATACTGAAATGGCCAAGAACCTTAAAAAGGAACGAATGTGACTAAGCAGATACAAAGGTCCTCAGGCCTTGATCCTGTAAACTATTCCATGTGGATGAACTCCAGCACCCATTCAGAGCCCTGAAACAGCTTCAAAGACTGGGTCTTAGAGGGTATGTCTACACAGGAGCTAGGAGGTTGCTTCCCAGAGTGGATAGACAGACAGTACCAAGGCTCGCACTAGCATGCTAAAAATAGCTCCATGGCCGCAGTCGCATGGGCAGTGACTCAGGCTAACCACCCAAGTACAGTCCTGCCTGATCCCCTGGGTATGTGCGCGGACACCTCGTCCAAGCTGCCACGGCCACAGTCCTATTTTTAGCGTGCTAGCTTGAGCAGAGCTAGCGTGTCTATCTGTCTGGGGTGGGAAACATTCTCCCAGCTGCTGTGTAGACGTATCCATATTCTGCCAGATAGAAACCAGAGCTATGAGTACATAAGATGGAGCTGAAATTCCAACACTAATCCTAGAGGAAATGGACAAAACCTGTGTACGTGTGCTTCCCAGTTAAACAAATGTAATATTTTCCTGTTATTTCATGGCAAAAAGCTTTGATTTGAAATCACCAAGATTTACCGCTGGAAAAGTTTTCATGAAAATTCCCAATATTCCTGTTTCTGCTGAAAAATCCTGCACATACTGTAATTGTTCCCATCAGTTTCTCAGCCTATGGAAAATGGTTTTCAAATGTAAAAGCTCATCTCCAATTATATAACTGGCCTGGTTTATTTGGGGAGGAAATCTTTAAAGGACGAACATCTCAGAAAGATGCATTTCCTGAATCTTTTTGAACAATCAAATTTTAGTCCTGGCTGATGCATCTCGTAACAACACATCATGCCAGGCTGCATCAGTCACATTGCATAATAGTGAAGTGATCTAAATGGAAGACAAAACTGAGAAAATAACTTGACAATCATAAATCCTGCCATGGATTTTGATATGGATCTTGACAGCACTCCTGAAATACAAAGCAAAACTCCAGTAAGGTCACAGTCACGTCTGCTGACTCAAATGACAAAGAGATAAGTGTAAAAGATGTGGCTGAGAGGTCTGCACAGGAGAAGCTAGTAAATGTAAATATTTTATTTCTTAAATTGATAGTCAATTAATGTCAATCTTTGCAAGACATCTGGACACATTTTACTCATTTTAAAATCAAAATAGCTCATAGCAGATAACCCAGATTTCATGTGCTGGGGGAAGATCTTGAATATAGGGGTTCCAGATAACCAATGACTTTAACCATGTAGCTGCCATTGTTTGTGGGATCTGAGGAGGTGACTCGGCATTCCTCAGAAGATAGCTTCATTGATAGAAGAGTTCTATAATGGAATGGAAAGCTGTGTTTGAGTCAATGGCAGATATATGGCACGGCAGTGCGGTGCTCAGCGACCCCTATATTCAAGATCTTCCCCCTT
>NW_020666223.1:0-1261 GCF_002925995.2 Terrapene triunguis | reverse complement strand
GAATATGCATAGTGTAAAATAAGTCATGGGATGAACCATGAGCTAGTTCCCACTGTCTCCAACTAGTTTGTCTCCAGCTCTTCAGTACTGTGGTGCCTAAAAGTGAATCAATGTGTCTCTAATTGTTAGTCTACATAGGTATCTCCACAGTGCCTATGGCCTTATTATCTAAGCCCTGTATGCAATATTCTAGGTGAAGTCTCTCCAGGGGCACGTATCGAGGGGCTCTGTGATGTGGGATCTCAGTACGCCCATGGGAGTTTTTGGCACTATAGTGCAGCACGAGCTAATGTGCACCCCTACATGGGATATTCCGGACTGCCTCCTGAGCCCTGGCTGAGTCCGGGGAGTCCACTACCAAACTGGGTGCAGGAGATGCCTGTGTTTGATTTAGGAGTGTGAGCTGGATTTCTGTTGCTGCTGTTAGTCTCAGACGGTACTGGGGTTACAGCTATCAGAGCGTGCTGGCCCTTTAAGGGCTCAGCCCAGCTTGGCCCTGCACACCTCTTATGGGGTCTTGGACATAGGTCCAATGATTCTGGGTGGGATTCAGGCCCCCAGAGGAGCACATGACTGAGGGGTCATGTGACTGCATATTGGTAGAGAGGCAGCATAGCTTCTAGGGGGAGGAACATAAAAGAAATCACCATTGTGTGAGTGGAGGAAGACCAGGGCTTGCTGCCCATGGAGAGCACTGCGGGCCAGGGCCAGCATGGCTCCCTGCTGAGAGGGAACAAGCAACGGGCTGGGAGTGGCTGGGGAAGGCCTCATGGGAGACCTGTGGAACGCCAGCAGCCGGGAGCCTGGAGTGAGACCTGCAGCGGCTCTCCATGGAGAGGGAACTAGTAGTGGGACTGGGATTGGCAGAAGTCTTCAGGGAGCAGGCAAGAAGTGGCCCAGGGAACTCTGAGGCAAGGCAGATTGGAATGCAAGGCAAACAGCTGCTTTGTGTCCCAGGCTGGAGCCTTGAATTGAGGGAGGGTCCTAATTCCGCTATGGAGGGGGAGCCCCTGTGACCACAGGGAAGGACTTTATCTGGGACGGGCCAAGGGAACTATTTGATCCCAGAGTAGCTGAAGGAGCATGTGTTATTGTTTGGACTTTTATTGCCTCTGAAGGGAGAGGTGGGGGACTGTGGCTAAAGTCTCAAATCCACACACCAGCCTAGGAAGACTCACTCCATGGAAAGTGAGGCACAGCCGTACATCTGCTGAGGGATTAGGTAAGCCAGTCTTCCAGCAGTACCATAATGGTTACAGAA
>NW_020666222.1:0-1026 GCF_002925995.2 Terrapene triunguis | reverse complement strand
CTTTTTTTGGCCTGCCTAATTATACTTTTACACCTGACTTGCCAGAGCTTATGCTCCTTTCTGTTTTCCTCGGTAGGATTTAACTTCCAATTTTGAAAGGATGCCACTTTTTTTTAAAGGGATTCCTATTATTGAAAAAGGATATAATAAAAAATGATACCAAAGACATATAATCAATTTATTCAAGACTTATCAGTAATTGAAGGAATTCTGTTTAAAGGTAATAGAGTAATAATTTCTTTAGGATTAACAGCAGAGATGTTGAAACACATACATGAGGGACATTTAATGTAAATGTAGAGTAAGAGAGGTTCTGTGTTAGTTTTGTCATAGCATATGATTTCAAATATATTACATCAAGTCCAGATTACCCACAATCTAATGGTGTTAAAATAGTAAAAATAAATTACTAACAAAAGCAGAAGAAATGAATAGTGCTTTATTTGTTGACCCTCCAGGAGAAAACGGCCCAGTCAATGGAAAGTCTCCAACTGAGCTCATGAGTAGTTAAATCTGTTCCCTCATCCCAAGCACAACAGGAGTCTAGGGGCAGTGGTGAGCTGGAGCTGGTTCGCACCAGTTCACGGGAACCGGTTGTTAAATTTAGAAGCCGGTTTAGAACCGGTTTTAAAGGGGTGGGCAAACTATGTGGCCCGTGGGACCGTCCTGTCCGGCCCGCCTGAGCTCCCAGCTGGGGAGGCTCCCCCGGCCCCTCTCCTGCCTTTCCCCCTCTCACAGAGCCCGGCGCCAGCGCTCTGGACCGCTCCTGGGCAGCTCTGCAGCTCCTGCCGCTTTGAGCAGCATGGTAAGGGGGTGAGCCTGCGAGCTCCAGCGGGCCGTGCGGCATCGATACACACTGCCCTGAGCAGCATGGTAAGGGGGCCGGGCCGGGGCTGGGAGGAGGGGTTGGATAAGGGGCAGGAAGCAGTTGGAGGGGGCGGAGGTTCTGGGGGGGCAGTCGGGATGGGGAATGGGGGGCTTGGGTAGGCGTGGGAGTTCCGGGGGTCTGTCGGGATGGTGGTGGAT
>NW_020666221.1:0-1011 GCF_002925995.2 Terrapene triunguis | reverse complement strand
CCCCGGGGTTTGCCGCACGCTGCGGTCACCTCCGGGTTAGCGGGGAAATTAACTCGGCAGCCGGGACTGTTCGCGGCCCGAGCCCCCGGGGCAGGACCCGGCCCGTATCCGAGCAGAGGCCGTGGCCTAGCGCTGGTCCGGGTGCCAGCGTGCCTGGCCCCGTGCGGGGCACAGAGCGACCCCTCGGACAGCTAAACCCCAAACCCACGGCCGGCTGTCCTGGGGCGCCTTGGGGCTAGCCAGCGGGGGGAGGTCAGAGCTCTTCCTGGACCAGCGAGACTCTCTCCTGGCACTACCCGGCCTCCCGCACGGGTACCGCGAGGCGGGTTGTGCCCACTGGAGTTGGAAGGTGGGTTCTGAATCTGCTTGGACCCTGGTTGCTGCCAATGCCGGGATCTAAAAATGCGGCCACCCACTTAATAGAATTGCAGGTAACGGGGCCATAATAAACCCCTTGAGTCTTGTGGTCAGACCCCGCCCTGCGTCACGCTGGATGTCACGGGATAAGGTCTGTGATCCCACCTGAAGCCTGTGATGAAAAGATCAGTGGATCTGTGACTGGAGGATTCTCTGCGACTTGAAGTCTTTAAATCATGATTTGGGGACTTCAACTGCTGAGTCAAGGGAGAGAATTATTCCAGGAGTGGGTGGGTCAGTTTTTGTGGCCTGAATCATGCGGGAGGTCAGACTAGATCATCATAATGGTCCCTTCTGACCGTAAAGTCTATGAGTCTATGAGACTGCCGCACTGGGAGTGCGAGCCTGTCCTTTGAACCCTGGGAAGTGCTGAGCGGCATGGAGCGTGGGAGCAGCCTTGTATTGTGCCGAGGGTGACCAGATAGAAAGTGTGAACAATCGGGACAGGCGGTGGGGCGGTAACAGGCGCCTATATAAGAAAAAAACCCAAATATCAGGACTGCCCGTATAAAACTGGGACATCTGGTCACCGTAATTTTGCCTCTGTAGCTAGATCAGGGTACGCTCTCTGGCTCAGTTTTCACTTGCTGTCCT
>NW_020666220.1:0-1129 GCF_002925995.2 Terrapene triunguis | reverse complement strand
CCGATCTAGCTAGACGAAAGCTAGACGGGGATGGCTAAACTGGCTGCGATCGTAGTGTAGACATACCCTGCATCTGTCGTGGTGGTGAACACTCATTCCAACCAGAGTAGCTGTGCGGCTTTGGGCAGCTAAAAATCAAGGCGGGGACAAGGCAGGGAGCTCAATCACGCATTGGCTGCCGTGCAGCCAGAGTGGTAGGCGCTGGACTTTCAACTGGGGAGCTCAGCCTGCGCTGGGCAGGAGTAGGGTGACCAGATGTCCCGATTTTATATGGACAGTCCCGATTTTTGGGTCTTTTTCTTATATAGGCTCCCATTACCCCCCCACCCCGTCCCGATTTTTCACACTTGCTGTCTGGTCACCCTACGGCACGAGACAGGTTTGCTGCAGATTGCGACGGTCGTGAAAAATTCAAAGGGAAAAAGAAAAAAAAAAGCCCAAAACAATAATAGAGAATTTGGCCCAGGGAGAGCGAGGGACGCTGTGAGGCCCAGCCTGCTCCCGGAATGCCCCTACAGTCTGACTGCTCTTTTGAAAGCAGCGCGGGCCTCTTGGAGCCGAAAGGCAAAGCCGCTGGGAAGAAACCTTTGAGCAGCAGTGCTGAGGTGGGGCCTAATAAGGGAGGCCAACCTGGCTGAACGCTGGACAAGGCCACAAATATGGAAATCCCATCAGGCTGGGTCTCCGTGCCCAGGACTTGGGAGCTTGCAGAGGCATGGAGCTGGCTAGCCGCACTAGAAGTGGAACGGCAGAAGGATTTATTATTTTTTAAATGCCGTGAGTGGCAGGGGAAGGAACAGCTTGATGAAGACAGAGCTTTCTTATCTCATCGAGCTGCCAAGCCCAGAGGAGAAACACGGCCATTTCAGAGCCGCTGGCACTTCCCCTCTTGTATTAGGGGTTTGTTGAGCAATGATAGTGTGGCTGGCGCTGTACAAACAGGAGGGCAGTGCAATAGACTGCAGTCTCCCCGGGGTAGCTAAGTACAGCTCAGATTTCTCCATTCAATCTTCCATCCGCCTGTAACATAGTCCTCTCTCCCGCACGTGTCTATGGATAGGAGTTCTATTAAAACCAAATCCTTACATGCGTGTGTGTGTGTGTGTGTGTGTGTGTGTGTGTGTGTGTG
>NW_020666219.1:0-1065 GCF_002925995.2 Terrapene triunguis | reverse complement strand
CAGGGCCTGGTCCAAGGCCCACAGAGGTACGGGGAGGCAGAGGAAGGCAGCAGGTCCGAACCCCCTTGCCTATGATGAGTGGCCTTTACACTGCAGTCTGCCCCAGGGAGTGAGGGCTAGATGGTGACTGGCAGTAGCCCAGACTGAGGCAAGGTGGGGATTAGAGGGTGGGGGTTTCCCAGAGAGGGGAGACCCACCGAGACTGTGGGGGTACTGCGAGGGGCAGATCCCCAGGGGAAAGGGGGTCTGGGTGGGACATGGGGCCAGCTACAAGTGGGACACCGGCCTGCAGAGGGTGCCCAGGCTGGAAAAGAGCTAATTCCCCGAGACGACCAGCAGGAGGCGCCGCAGGGGTGAGTCCCACACGTTACCACTGCTCTTGTACCAACCAGCCCCTTGATTAATCACTGATGCTACTTTTTTAATAGGGAGAGGATAATACTTCTCTACCTCTGTCCTAGGAGGGCCGTGAGTCCTAATGAATGAACGTTTGTAAAGCACTTTGAGATGCTTGCATGAAAAGAGCTATTGAAGTGCAACGTCTTACTGCGAATTAATTACAGACTGCTAAGGTGCAAAGACATTGTGTGGTGAAGAAGGGGTAGTGGAGCACGCGTAGGGTTACCATATTTCAGCAAGCAAAAAAGAGGACGGGAGGAGCCCCGCCCCCGTCCTGCCCTAGCTCCGCCCCTCCCACTTCCCGCCCCCCTCAGAGCTCCCAACCCTCCCCCCGCTCCTTGTCCCCTGACTGCCCCCTCCTGGGACCCCTGCCCCTAACTGCCCCCCAGGACTCCATCCCCTACCTAAGCCTCCCTGCTTCTTGTCCCCTGACTGCCCCCTCCTGAGACCCTCCCCCCATCCTAACTGGCCCCCTAGGACCCTACCCCCTACCTGTACCCTGACTGCCCCAACCCTTATCCACACCCCCACCCCCAGACAGACCCCTGGGACTCCCACGCCCCATCCAACCACTCCCCACCCCCTGACAGCCCCCCCCCCAGAACTCCCGACCCATCTAAACCCCTCTGCTCTCTGTCCCCTGGCTGCTCCGATCCCTCTCCCCAC
>NW_020666218.1:0-1527 GCF_002925995.2 Terrapene triunguis | reverse complement strand
CTTTGTGGATGTGGCCTAAAGTGCCTAAATCACTTTTGAAAAAGGCTCCTGTGATAAATGAAGGGGGCGGGGGAGCTCCCTTTTATGGACACCCAGCCAGCCAGTTAGCTACAAAATCCCTGTTAGTAGCTGTTCTCTACTTGCTTTACCTGTAAAGGGTTAAAAAAAGCCCATAGGTAAAAGGAAGGGAGTGGGCACCTGATCAAAAGAGCCAATGGGAAGGCTAGAACTTTTTAAAATTGGGGGGAAAAATTCCTTTTGTCTGTCTGTTGTTGGTCTCTGGAGAGAGGAGACACAGAGCAGCAATGCTGTAAGAAGCTTTAAATCATCAAACCATACCTCGAAACTACTTATCTGAAACCCCAGATGTGTAGGTAGATCAGGGAATGTCTAGGAAGACGCGATTAGGTTTATTTCTTTATGCTTTGTGGACTCCTCTGTGCTAACCCCAGGTGCTTTTGTTTTGCTTGTAACCTTTAAGCTGGACCTCAAGAAAAGCATTCTTGATGCTTAATTATTATATTTGCTCTTTTTTAAATCTAGCAATAGCCTATGTTTCAGATGTATTTTCTTTCTTTTCGTTTTCTAATAAAATTTACCTTTTTTAAGAACAGGATTGGGTTTTTGTGTCCTAAGAGGTTTGTACATATATTAGAAAGGGGGATAGCTCAGTGGTTTGAGCATTGGCCTGCTAATGCTCAAGGTTGTGAGTTCAATCCTTGAGGGGGCCATTTAGGGATCTGGGGGGGAAAAATCTGTGTGGGGATTGGTCCTGCTTTGAGCAGGGGGTTGGACTAGATGACCTCCTGAGGTCTCTTCCAACTCTGGTATTCTATGATTATTTAATTAGCTGGTGGCAACAGCTTGTTTTCTTTCTGAGCTCTTCCCCAGATGGGGGCGGGGTGAAAGGGCTTGAGGGTACCCCACAGGGAGGAATTCCCAAGTGCGCCTTCCTGGGTTCAAAGGGGTTTTTTGCATTTGGGTGGTGGCAGCATCTACCCATCCAAGGTCACAGAGAAGTTATAACCTTGGCAGTTTACTACCAGCCTGGAGTAGCCAGTATTAATTTTTAGAATTCTTGCAGGCCCCCACCTTCTGTCAAAGTGCCAGAGTGGGGAATCAGTCTTGACAGCTCCTAAGTCATTTGGGTGGGTTTGAAATTTTTACCCTGAATCCTCTAAATGCAAAACAAAGTGTTTAATTTCACAGCTGTGTTAAACTGACCAATTCAGGCTCTAAAACATTAGAAGGCCCCGCTGGAGTTTCTCATTGAGTAACAGAGAGCAAGGGGCAGAGGGAAATGCAGAGAAGAGACGCAGAAGTCCCCTGAACAGGGTAAATGAGCTCAGTTCACGTCTGACCTGTATTTCTAACTCTGCTTCTCCCTGTTTTCCCCACAGTTTCCACTGGTCTTCATCAAGGTAAGTGGCCCATTGACTTTTACTCTCACAGCCTCTAGCTGAAAGCTGGGGCTGCTGCAGGGATGGGGAGACTCCCGTGCTCCACAGCAGAGGGGGGCTGTAGTGT
>NW_020666217.1:0-1064 GCF_002925995.2 Terrapene triunguis | reverse complement strand
TATTGCTAAATTTAAGAAATTTGCAAAGAACCAAAGCATGAGGGAATTGAGCAATAATTCCCAGGGTTCCCAACTCAGTCTCCAGCTTACTTGATGAATCTCTTTGATCTAGTATTGACATCTCATCAGATTTCTTGCACTGTTTTGCCCACTTGCCAAAGCCAACTTCCCAGAAGCAAAAATGTGTGTTCCTTTCCTTGGGGTAATTTGAAACATTGACATGAAACAGACCTCTCACTCTTCCTCTGCTGTGGTTTGCCTTTCTAGTAGTTCCCCTGCTAGTGTCTCCTTAAAAACACTCAGAGGTCAATGCAGGATTCAAATTGCAGTGTTCTAATCTATTGTGAGTAATACAATGATTAGGTGTTAAATGTATGAATACCAAGAACAGAAAAGAGAGAATACATAAATTGATTTGGGAGCCTGGGATTTGCATTCATCCAGTATTTTTGAAATACCTGTACAAAAACGGTGGGCTTTATTAACCATTTTTTGGCTACTTGAAGAATCCTGGCTATTGACTCTTTGTTCAATGCTGCATAGACTTTGCATGACAGCAAGAAATGGAAAACACCCAATACCTTATAATAATGCTGTCGTATGAAAGTGTCACAACTGAAAAACTTCCTTGACCACTCTAGAAAATTACTTGCAGGGGTGGCCTCAAGCATAGGCTAAGATGGTGGATACTTAGGGTAGCAGCTCTAACGGGACACCAGAATAGCACGGGGAACATTTTGGAGCATCCCCAGGTGGCCATTGCAGAACCGTTTTGTTCTGCCTGTGGAGTTTTTCAAGCACTCTCTGCCTCCTGTACTGTAAGGTAATGGTACCTCCATTTCCCAGCAGTCATGTGCACTGGGCATCTTTGGATCCCAGATGTGCCCCACAAAGCAATGGCTGCTGAGGTCTCGTCTTTGGAGCGTTGAAAAATAATTCATCAGAAGCATTTTGGAGCAAAAATCAGCTTCCGCACGTGACTAAACAGAAGCAGGGACTTCCATGTTGAACAAGATATGGCACAAGCATTGGAGCAGGTGTGGGCTAGTGCACAGCAGGATGCA
>NW_020666216.1:0-1119 GCF_002925995.2 Terrapene triunguis | reverse complement strand
TTGTAGATATGTCAGCTTGGCAGAATTTGATTTTGTGTGTTTGTTTTTAAGCATTATTAATTTAAATGTTCACAGCTATGGGAAATTATAGGGATGGGGTCAGACAATTATTTAATGAGTGTGGATACTGAGATCCAAAAAGTTTAAGGTTTATTAACCATTAATATACAAATTGTCAATTCACCTGTCAAAATATACAAAATAAATACCCTTAAATCAACAAACCCTACCTCTTTTTACTATTCATTTACTAGTGCCTTTGTAGCAAGCCTTTTGACTCTAATAAGTTCTCAAGCAGCATTTTCTTAATTTGCCTATCTGACATTTTTATTGTTATCTCTGGAATTATTTTTTGTTGATTTGTGTGCATGTCAGGTAAAATTGACGTTTAGCAATAAAAATTTAATCCTTCCAAGCCTATAGATATGTTATGTCAAAGAAAAACTTTTAGAAGAGTCCGGACCTTTGGATGAAAATCTCTCCATTTAAATTGTTGTACTGGTAAAAATGAGTAACCATGTAAAACTGGCAGCTTCCTATATAGCACATCCACTCCTCCTTCTGTATAGTCGGAGTCAGATCTCCTGAGTTAACTGATCTTGAAAATGCTGAGTGCTGTCAAATCCTGAAGTGAATGAGATTTGATGGTGCTCAACACCTTTATAGTATATTTTATTCAGGTTCTTATAATGTGCCTATCATCATAGTATCTGAACGGCTGGAGTTTTTAAATAGCTGTGTACTCTTGTTTAGCAATACAGAGCAAATAAGGAGTGTCTCAGAGACTGAACTGGGTTTATTTTTATACTTGCAGTACTCATGTATCATCAACAAAATTATGGAATAAGACTCTGATCCTGAAAATACTGAACTCTTCTTACTGTTATGCAGGTGTATGTGTTTGTAGGATTGGAAACCTAGCTAGATCAAAGGTAGCCTGGGTACGTCTACAGGTGCTGCACTCATACTCCCCAACTGCAGTGTGGACATACCGGTACTCTAAATTCTAATTGCAGAATCTCCAGTACTGCAGATGATTTTCTTCTCCCAGACTGAATTTCCATGCAAGCAGTTAGAACTCCTTCCCACCCCCTAGCTTTTTTTTTTTTTTTTTTTTTT
>NW_020666215.1:0-1007 GCF_002925995.2 Terrapene triunguis | reverse complement strand
CCAAGAGGGGGTGTTTGTCCCACACAGGCCAGGGTCTCCTCCCCCCACAGAGATTGTCCCAGTTACAAGCCCTGCCTTGCCGGAGGACACTGTGGGTTTCGGCTTTTTCTGTCCAATCTCATGGAGGACCTGGGCCCTGGAGCCAGTTTGGGTGGGGTGGGGAGGTCCCTACCTAACAGACTCTCTCTCTTCCCCAACGCCACTCCTAGTGGGTGCAGGACAGGGCCAAGCAGCTTCGCTTCCTGCACGCTATCCCCACTCTGTGCTTCTCCACACAAAAGCAGGGGCAGTAAAAGCGGCCCTTGTGAAGAACATTGTGGTGAGTGAGACCCCGTGGGGGGAAAGAGCCAGACATGGGACGAAGAGAGGCCTCCCCGGGCCACTGGGGGGAGATGGTGGGGCTGGAGGGGACAGCAGAGGACAGGGATTACTGGGGCTGAGGATTGGGGAGCAGGGAAGGGGGAAATTCTGACACTGATTCGGAACTGGCAGTTGGGGAATTCTAGGGTTGGAGGGGCAGCTGAGGTTGAGACGAGGGAGGAATTGGGTTGTCCCAGCTGGAGAGAGGGAGGGAGTAAGTTAGATGGGTGGGAGGAATCGGGTAGTGTTACCATATTTTAATGCAACAAAAATAGGACACTCCACGGGGCCCCGGCCCCGCCCCAACTCCGCCACTACTCCGCCCCACCCCCGCCCCACCTCCGCCCCTTCTCCAAAGTCCCCGCCCCAACTCCGCCCCCTCCCCTGAATGCTCCGACCCCTGCTCCTCCCCCTCCCCTGCTTCCTGTGAATCAAATGTTCGCGGGAAGCCTGAAACAGGCAGGCAGGCAGCAGGTAAGCTGGGGCAGTAGCGGGCGGGGGGAGCACGAGGAGGCGTGGCCCAGTCCGGCCCCCCCGGCCGAGCGGCTCCCTCCGGCCGCTGGCCGCGGCCAAGAGGCTCTGGCCCCGGCGTCTCCGGCCCGGCTCGGCTCGGGCCCTGGGGCGCTGGCCCCGGCCCTAGCAACTCC
>NW_020666214.1:0-1062 GCF_002925995.2 Terrapene triunguis | reverse complement strand
GATAGTTAGGTGTGGTTCCTCTCAGTTTTCCAACATCTAACTGACTTAGGTTCCTCATTTTCAGACATGATTTCGGCACCTAGATCCAGATCTGCAAAGCTATTTACATACCTAACCCCCACTGAAATCAAAGGGAGTTAAGCATCTTTATGGCATAGTGGGACTCAAGAACACAAGTCTCTTACAGAGTCACTGGAGGGGGACAAAGATCCACACTCTCTAATGAGATCTACACTCTATCCTGCTTTCTCCAAAGAAAGGGCCCACACAAGCCAGTTTGCACAGATCTGTACTGGGAGCACAGCCAAGAAGAAGCAGCTTCACAAGGAATTACTCAACGTTTTTCTGAGCCGTTTGGCAAGCAGGGGGAATGCAGCTGCTGTTCTGCTCCTGAAGTGGGCGCTGCATACACCCTCCCTTCCACAGCTGGCCAGCTCTATGGCTGGTGCAGGGGGTGGAGATCCTGGCTCACAGTCACTTCTGGGGTGGTTAGCGGTGCTAGCTCCAGACATCCCTTGGGTTTGTGTCGGTGCAAGGACAGCAATGTGTCTAGCCCCTATATGAGAGGGCTCCTAGCACACCCCCATCCTTGCACACCCATGGAGGCACCAGTAACAATCTGTCCCGAAGGAAGGGCCTTATGGTAAAAAGAATCTAGACAGGACATCAGCCCAACTATCTCCTTGGGCAAGGGCACTGGGGAGAATCCATGAATATTTTCATGGCAGGGAGAATAGGTAAATTGAGGTAAATGGATAAGAAAAATGCTGTAAAAATGGCTGGAAGATTTTAACTGCTAAAATTCCAGGTCACATGCAATATTTCTGGTGCCCTCTCCAAAGAGCACCTTCTGTTATTCCATTTATTAAACCTCCAGTCTTGCATTTTTATCTCATACGTCGCTGTCACCAGGTTACCAAGACCAACACTGCACAAGAGTAACAGGAAATGCCCCGTAACTAAAACGCGGCGCATTTATATGAACAGGTCATTTGCATGTTCACTAAGGAAGGATGTTCCCTGGCTGGGCTGCTGAGAGTTCATAAATGGTCCCGTTTGCAC
>NW_020666213.1:0-1169 GCF_002925995.2 Terrapene triunguis | reverse complement strand
TATGCCTCTCTGCTCCACCACCGCCAGTTCATGCTGCTGCTGCTTCTTCTGCAGCTCTTTCTCTGGCTCTTCCTGTCTCTCACGGTCCTCTCGCTCCTTCTCACTGTCCTCCAGCTCTCTTGGACTCAGCTCCAATCCCATCCGTCTCCGGTCCCCTGATGGGGAACCCGATCGTGAAGACCCCCGTCTGGTTGGGGAGAGGAGTCTTGGGGATGCCTGGCTACCGCTCCAGCTGCTCCAGGATCCTCTTGTGGCCCCATTTGGGTCATGAATCTGCTCCTTAAAGCGGTCATCATCCTCCAGCTGCATGATTAACTGTGCTTTGGTGAACTTTCCAATGCGTAACCCTCTCTTTTGGCACAGGTTTACGATTGCCTTAAGGAGATGGTGATAGGCCATCACTTCGCTGTTCCCAAGTTGTTGTGGACTCTCTGGCCTGTGTGCTCTCAGCTCCCCATAGTTTCCAGGAAGAAACTTTACTGTGCCAGCCCTTCTCCAGGTCACCACTTCTCTTCCAGGGTCAAGCTGCAGACTCCTGTCCTCCACCCCTTGGACCATTTGCCGCAGTCCCCAGGGGGACCCCATTACTGCAACAGTCCTTCTCGCTGGTCACACACTCCCAGGGGTTAAGCGTAGCTCCTTTGCCTCCTGAAACCACTCCTCTCTGAGCCTTCAGCATGCCTGGTTCTTGTTAATCCCCCTTCATTTTACTGCTCCCCAGCCACTTACTGCAGAAAGCACCATCCACGGGGTGCAGTACATCCCACTACTGCCACCAGCTGTGACAGAGTGTGGGGGAGTCAAGGCCCTGCACCCCCCCACTTCCTGCAATTCACCATGACTCTCAGCCAGCCAGTAAAACAGAAGGTTTATCAGACAACAGGAACACGGTCTAAAACAGAGCTTGTAGGTAGAGAAAACAGTACCGCTCAATCAGGTCCATCTTGCGGGGTGGGGAGCCCAGATCCAGGTTCTGAGCCTCCCCCCGTCTCCCGAGCCAGTTCCAAACTGCAACCCCCTCCAGCCCCTTCTCTGGTCTTTGTCTCTTTCCCGGGCCAGGAGGCCACCTGATATCTTTGTTCTCCAACATCTTCAGTTGGCACCTTGCAGGGGACGGGCCCGGGCCATCAGTTGCCAGGAGACAGGGTGTCAGCCATTCTCTGTGCAGA
>NW_020666212.1:0-3710 GCF_002925995.2 Terrapene triunguis | reverse complement strand
CGGTGGAAGCCAGCAGTAGGAGGAATGAAGAACACCCCAGGAAGAGACAGACAGCCAATGACTGTATTTGGTGCAGCAATCTCTGTTGGTCAGATGGAAAAAAAGTACAGCAAGTTTTTCACCCTTCCATCCCTCCTACTCTGTAAATGCCAAAGTCTCAGCACAGTTTCCTCGTTTTCAATTTTATTTATATTTACTCCTTCCCACAAGATTTCTGGTTTTTCAGCAAATCTTTTAAATATTAAAAATATATATTTTTAAAAAATAAATTAATGCTTTTTTCATTTCATCCAGGAAAGGTAATAAAACAGACTAATTACCGCAGTTTCATTTTCTGACTCACTCACTATCTAGCACAATAGTTACATATTTGTCTGCCAACAATGCAGGAAAGATGTTTAAATCCAAACCCAAATATACAATTTTCATTTGTAGATTTCACAAAAATATTTCTATTGACTTTAAACTTTTAGAAACTTTTTAGTTCAGAACCTAAATTGATCTGATAGTGGCTCTAAGGAAGAGTAACTTTTTAGATATTTAAGGGCTATTTCCAGCACATGTGGCCTGTACTACAATAAATATTAAAATTGGGCTTTTCACCCTCCCTGTTTTCTGTAAGGTATTTTCTGTCATTTCATGACAGAAATTATTCTCAGAGTAGAGCTTTGTGAGTTCAATATTCATCAGTCGTTGGACTAATGCATCCTTGTAACTCTTTTGGCTTCAATAGATACTGAGAACTGGATTAGATTAACATGTTTTCACAGTATAATGTAAACAGATCCTTAAATTACACCATTTAAATTGTGAACTGATGCAATCCTAAAACATTACTAGGGGTTCTTCTGTAGACAAAATTCTTAGGACTTCTAGTTAAGTTCATAGCAGTGTTGCTGTAGCTCTGTTGGTTCCAGGATATTAGAAAGACAAGATGGGTGAGATACTATCTTTTTACTGGCCCAACATCTGTTGGTGAGAGACAAGCTTTCAAGTCACACAGAGCTCTTTGGGTCTTCTACTTCAGGTCAAAGACCTGAAGAAGAGCTCTGTGTGGCTCAAAAGCTTGTCTCTTTCACCAACAGAAGTTGGCCCAATAAAAGATAGCATCTCACCCACCTTGTCTCTTTTGTTATGTTCGGGCATTCATTATGGGTTTACGAATGAGTAAACCTCCCACAACCCAAAAGTGTGTCTCCCTGCTGTGTAAGAGGGCTTTTATTTTTCTTTAAGCCTTCACAGGAAAGGCACAGGGACGTATACATTACACTTTAGTATGCAGATAATTACATTTCTGAGCACAATACAGTGCAAATGCAGTCTTACAAAAGTCAAATGTAGCAGCAGCTGATTACATTTGGATGATTTGATTATTCTGTAATCATAATCCTGATTTTATGGGTATCAATGAGACCATAGCTATTTACTAAGAATTACTTTGTGGAAAAAGCTAGATACTGAGTTTACAGGAAAGAAGGAACAGGAGAATCCCGATGGCAACTGCACTCCTCAAAGGTATGTACTGTGAGGTGGGACAAGATTACAGTGTTCCCTCTAATTTTTTCCATCCATTTGCGGAATAAATTTTGTTATGTGCACCGAGGTATGTGCACCGCCAGTAGAAACAGAAAACCTAGATATAATATATATTTTTAAAAAGTTACCATAGGGATAATTACTCCAGCCAGGACAGGTTAGGGATTTTAGAACTCACTACTCAAATTTAATTCTTTAAGTGTAAGAGAAATAAAAATTATGAAATGCATAGACAAGTCAAAATACTAAAATAACACTTTGAAAAATAAAATTATAGAGACTATATGTGCATTGCAGGAAGTAACAACAATAATACAAATATGTGTTGGGAAGTGTGTGTGTGTGTGCGTGTGTGTGTGTGTGAGAGAGAGTGTGTGTGTGTGTTGGCTGCTGGGGAAGTTTCTGAGACATGCCGTGCGCTGTCTCTTTAAGGCACTCACTGAAGGCTCCCCTGCTCTGCAGAGATGGGGACATGGGAACTGGGGAGGGGGAGAGAAAGACAAACAGACGGACAGAGAGAGAGAGAGAGAGCTGGCTGCTGGGGAAGTCTCAGAGACCGTACACTGTCTCTTTAAGAAAGGCACTCACTCACTCCCTGCCTGGAGGCTGGAGTCCTTCAGATCTCAGCAGCTCCAAGTCCTGAGCCAGGCTGTCCCCTCTCCCCTGCTCCGCAGAGATGGGGTACAGTGGCAGGGGGAAAGGGACACCCTGACATTAGTGCACCACCCACCCCCGCTCTGCACTGCCAGCAGGAGGGTCCCAGGAGCAGTTGCAAAAGCAATGTGGCTGCAAAGCAACGGGGGGAGGGGCACATGCTGCTGGATGTGCATGCTCTGCTAATCAATTGTGCAGCACTTGAATCTCTCCTGAGCAGCTGCCCGACTGCACAGCTTAGAGGGAACAGAGGACAAGACATGCTTTTCAAGATCCCTTGGAGCATGGTTTTATTAGCTGCTGCAGGAGGTTGTTTATTTCTGATCTTAAAGTCACAAAAACACAATGTGCCTTGGCCCTTCACTTCACTTCAGAGCTGGGCTCCCAGCCAGCAGCTACCACTCTCCAGCTGCCCAGCTCTGAAGACAGCACCACCGCCAGCAGCAGCAGCGCAGAAGTAAGGGTAGCAGTACTGCAACTCCGTCTACAATAGCCTTGCAACCCCTCCCCCCAACTCCTTTTTGGGTCAGGACCCCTACAATTACAACTCTATGAAATTTCAGTTTTAAATAGCTGAAATCATGAAATTTACGATTTTTAAAATCCTATGACCGTGAAATTGGCCAAAATGGACCGAGAATTTGGTAGGGCCCTATTTATAATATTTTAAATATAAAAAAGTGTTTATAATTTATAGGGGTGGTTGCACTCAGGTTTGCTGGGTGAAAGGGGTCACCAATACAAAAGTTTGAGAATCACTGATCAAGTGAGTATAGTAATTCTAGGAATGCCAAAAGGGAAGACATAAGTAGATTGCTAAACCTGCAACCATGAGATCTAACAGCAGCAAGGAAGACACTTACAGTGCCCTGGTTACACAAACTCTATGTATGACACTGACCTCTACTTTAAGAAACCATCCAACTTGATATTTACATTAGTAATGTACATCTAAGAGATAAATTACTGTAAATTAATTTAAAAAATAATCTGCTTTAAGGCTAAATACTGAAGTGTTTGTCAAATTTATCAGGTGGGACATGTTACTATATGCAGTACACATCTGAAGTTGATGATTTAGTTAGGCTAAATGCCATACACTATCTCCGCATGTAACAAACGTCCTGTTCAACCCCCCATTTTATTAAATATCTCTTTCTTTGCTATAAGTATAATACAAGAATAAAACCTTAAAAATACCACTAGAACTCTGTTGATGTTTTACTACTCTATTGATGTTCTACATATATACATTGCAACTAGCTGGCCATTCAAACCAATTTCAGTTGTGGGGAGTGTACTCTTCAAAATACAATGCCTCACACAATTAGAAGCAGCTATTACTATAATTCAACCCCCTTTTCAAAAATCTGAAAATATATATGTACTGTTACAAGTAACTACTGTTATATAAAGCAACAGAGGGTCCTGTGGCACCTTTAAGACTAACAGAAGTATTGGGAGCATAAGCTTTCGTGGGTAAGAACCTCACTTCTTGCATCTGAAGAAGTGAGGTTCTT
>NW_020666211.1:0-1661 GCF_002925995.2 Terrapene triunguis | reverse complement strand
AAACATGGCTTGTGTGCATTTTGTGAATAAACGTAAAGTACCCTGAGTCTTTGAGATCAATTTTTTTCCTACTGTAAACTTCTACCATTCAAAGGGACACCACCATGGAAAGAAATAAAAATGAAAGCAAAATCTACACATATTATTAATCATAATTGCACAAAGTCTAGGACTTGTTTACTATGCACAATGTCATTTTTAATTATTTAATTCAGGGGTGAAAATAGACTAGTTGGTTATATTTTTGGTTTCAGTATTTTAAATCTTCAGCAGTAGTTTGTGTATTTTGATACTCCTGAATGGAAATTAACACACTTAATAATGAAGGGGTTTCACCACAGTGCCTTTGAAGAATCCTTTTAATTAACATGGGATCATTTTGTTAAGAGAGATCATGCAACATGCTGGTAATATACACTAGGCTATATGCCAAGGTATGGAAAAGACAGCAGGGAAAGACTAACAGTCCCAATTTAATGCATAATTAAATTAACCTTCTAAATATAATCATTTCACTTCTGAGAATTTAAAATCCAAGATCTTTTAATAATGATAATCAAATGGCATTTCTGTATGATTCTGGCAAACAACATGTTCCCTTGTGCAACTTAGGAAAGATCTGGAGTTTCAAGAAGAATGCAGAAGACCTTTCTATCAACAACCACTGTTCATACTATGCACAGTCAATACACGTCGTATTTAAATTCAGTCAGAGTTCTCGCTCAGGTTGTGGTGGTTATTTTCTGCATTACACAGTCAATGATGCAGTGGGTGTAAATCAAACCAAACTCATTTCTCCTGTAGAACGTCCATCCTTGAAATGAAAGCTATGCAGAGCACTGGTTATCTAGTGAGCTGAGCCGGCTGATCTGGAAAAAAAATTCCATTTTACAATGACAGCTTCAGCTTAAAAGGATTCACTGCTCACAGACATCATGGTATTCAACTTGAGTCAGGCACTCAAGCTCCCTATACAAGGCATGGGGAGAGTTCTGCACATAGGAATGGGATTCATAAAAGCCAGCATGCAGAGCAGGGAGCCACATAGGCTAGCCAATAGGAAATGCTGAGCAGAGGGGTGAAACTTAAGCCCTACCCCTCAAAGGGAATTAGGTACCTAAATCCCAGCTGGAGGGAGGTGCATGACTCCACTTGGAATTCACAGCTGTGAACCCTCTCCCGGAGTTGGGTATTTAAGTCAGTGTAGTACTTTTTTAGAGGGGAAAAAGGTAGTGCCCCCGTTTATAACCTTAGCTCAGTGGTTAAAATAGTCACCCAGCATATAGGAGACCCAGGTTTGAATCCCCATGCTTACCTGTGAGTTCCCCAGTACAGACTACCATGGATTTAGCCCCCCACCTGCACCAGGAGCTCAAGGAACACTTGCAAGAAGCCTATAACCACCATGTGAACCAAGACCATTGGGATGTCCCCAGCCTGGCCATAAGGGACAACGTGTGGCTCTCTTTCCAGAACTTTAAATTGAGCCACACATCCACCAAACTAGGTGACCAATACATGAGCTGCCTTAATGGGTAAATCCAGCAGCTTTCTGGTTAAAGCTACCCAAGTCATTGAAGATCCTCCCTGTCTTTCACATCATACTTTGAAAGCTCTACACTGAGAACCTATACCCAAAATTTCCCACCAGCTACTCATAA
>NW_020666210.1:0-3281 GCF_002925995.2 Terrapene triunguis | reverse complement strand
TGAGAGTGTGTATTTGTGTGTGTGTCCATGTGTGTCTGTCCGCCTCTGTATCTCAGTGTGTGTGCCTGTCTCACTGTGTCTGTCTGTCCGTGCGCGTGCCCCCATGCGGGTGCGCGCAGTCTCTCTCTCTCTCTCTAGTGTCTCCAACACACAAACAGTCACACCCACCCGCGCGCTGATTGCCATACGGCCCCTCCTGCAATCCGTAGTGGAGGAGGAGCGGGGCTCCGGAGCAGCCCATTGTTCTACCCCCATCACTGTCTCTTTAAGGGACGGGGGGTCGTGGCGGCTCTGGAGTGAGGGTGCCCCCTTTCTGCCCCCTTTAGCTGGGGGAAAGGTCAGGCGGGGCCAGGCTGGGGGACGAGGGCGGGGCCCACACGCTGGGGGAATGGGAGCAGATGGGACCCGCCCGGCAAGCGGTGCGGTTGGGGGTTTCCTGTCTCACTCCTGGGGATTCACTTTTCCCGGGTGCCGGCTGCAGAGACACGGTCCCCCGGCGCTTCCTAGACTGAGCTCATCCGGTCTCCCCGCCTCCTCCCGGAGCTGCCTTTAACCCTCGGAGGTTGCGGGGCGAGACGTTTGTGTCTCAGCTCAGACCGGATTCCCCATCTCTCCGGCACAGAAATACCGGGTCTCAGGCTCATAGGTACTGGATCAGGGGAGGGGGATTGGGGGGACTGCAGCACCACTGGCTTGAAGTGGTTTCCATCATGTGCAGGTTTACAGTTCGGTTCCATGGCTCTCAGCACCACCACTGCACAAATTGATCCAACTGAGGAGTCCCAAAAGAAACTGCACCATCTGCTCAAGAAACTCCCAAAAGATACAGAGGAACAAATCTACACAGACACACCCCTGGAGCCCCAACCAGGGATATTGTATCTGCTTCCCAAGATCCATAAACCTGGGAATCCTGGACGTCCCATCATCTCAAGTATTGGCACCCTGACAGCAGGATTATCTGGCTATTTGGACTCTCTCCTCAGGCCCTACACCACCAGTACTCCCAGCTATCTTGGAGACACCACTGACTTCCTCAGGAAACTACAGTCCATTGGTGATCTTCCAGAAAACACTGTTCTGGCCACTATGGATGTAGAAGCCCTCTGCACCAACATTCCACACAAAGATGGACTACAAGCTGTCAGGAAAAATATCCCGGATGATATCATGGCTCACCTGGTGACAGAACTTTGTGACTTTGTCCTCAGACACAACCATTTCAGATTTGGGAATGATTTATACCTTCAAGTCAGCGGCACTGCTATGGGTACCTGCATGGCCCCACAGTATGCCAATATTTTTATGGCACACTTAAAACAACATTTCCTCATCTCTTGTACAAAAGTGCCCTTCCTCTACTTTTGCTACAT
Organism: Terrapene triunguis; assembly: GCF_002925995.2. Lineage (NCBI taxonomy): Eukaryota > Metazoa > Chordata > Testudines > Emydidae > Terrapene > Terrapene triunguis. The sequence goes on along the minus strand of NW_020666210.1, from coordinate 1,908 downwards.
TGATGACATCATAATCTGGACCCACAGGAAAGAGGCCCTTGAAGAATTCCACCACGATTTCAACAATTTCCACCCCACCATCAACTTCAGCCTGGACCGGTCCACACAAGTGGTCCATTTCCTGGACACTACCATGCAACTAAGGGATGGGCACATAAACACCACCCTATACCAGAAACCTACTGACCTCTATACTTACCTACATGGCTCCAGCTTTCATCCAGAAGACACCAAATGATTCATCGTCTACAGCCAAGCCCTAAGACAGTGGTCTCCAAAGTGGGGTGCACAAGAGGATCTTTGGGGGTGCGCGGCAGGATGAGCCCTTTTTTTTTTTTTTTTTTGCTTTGGCAAAAATGATAGAGCTGTCAGGGCAGGGGGTACGTGCTCAAATTTTTTTTACTGATCGCGGTGCGTGATCAAAAATTTTGGAGACCACTGCCCTAAGATACAACTGCATTTGCTCCAATCCCTCAGACAGGGACAGACACCATCAGGATCTCTTTCAAGCATTTTTAAAACTACAATACTCACCTGGGGAAGTGAAGAAACAGATTGACAGAGCCAGAAGGGTACCCAGAAGTCACCTACTACAGTACAGGTCCAACAAAGTAGGTAACAGAACGTCACTGGCCATCACCTACAGCCCCCACCTAAAGCCTCTCCAGCACATCATCAAGAATCTACAACCTATCATGGAAGATGATCCCTCACTCCCATAAACCTTGGGAGGCAGACCAGTCCTCGCTTACAGACAGCCCCCCAACCTGAGGCAAATACTCATCAGCAACCACACACCACACAACAGAAACACCAAACAAACAAACCCCATTGTCAACTCTGTCCACATATCTATTCAAGGGACACCATCATAGGACCTAACCACATCAGTCACACCATAAGGGGCTCGTTCACTTGCACATCCACTAATGTGATATATGCTATCATGTGCCAGCAATGCCCCTCTGCCATGTGCATTGGCTAAACCGGACAGTCTCTATGCAAAAGAATAAATGGACACAAAGCAGATGTCAAGAATTATAACATTAAAATACCAGTGGGAGAGCATTTTAACCTCCATGGACACTCAGTTTCAGACTTAAAAGTGGCCATTCTTCAACAAAAAAACTTCAAAAACAGACTTCAAGGAGAAACTGCAGAACTGGAATTCATTTGCAAAACTTGACACCATCAAATTAGGCCTGAATAAAGACTGTGAATGGCTGGGTCACTACAAGAAGTAATCTCCCATCAACTGTTGAGTATGGGCCATCCACCCTGATGGAATTGGCATTGTTAGCACTACAAAAAGTAATTTTTACTCTGTTGACATTCACAGCTTCTTGTCAACTGATGGGAATGGGACACATCCACCCTGATTGAATCCTTGACCCCCCACTAGGTAAGGCAACTCCCTCTTTTTCTTGCACTGTATATTTATACCTGCCTACTGTAATTTTCACTCCATACATCTGAAGAAGTGGGTCATAGCCCACGAAAGCTTGTGCTCTAATAAATTTGTTAGTCTTTAAGGTGCCACAAGTACTCCTCGTTTTTGCTGATACAGACTAACACAGCTTCCACTGTGAAACTCCTCACCATGCAAAATACTGTATTCTAGTCTATCCTACATTGGGAAGGTATAGTGGGAATAGGGGGGCACCCAGCCCCTTGCATGGGGCAAATATGGGGGACCCTGGTATGAGAGGAGGTGAGAATGGGGGAGACTCCAGAGGGGAAGAGTCAGGGGAGTCCCTAAAAAAAGAGGGGGATGGAAGGGGGCAGACAGGGAGTATGGGTTGGGTAGGGGAGGGCGTGACGCAGGAGACCCCGGGGTGAGCAATAAATTGAGCCTGCACACGCTAGGAAGTGTGCAACCCCCCTGCTTGTAAACAATAACACACTTCC
>NW_020666209.1:0-1338 GCF_002925995.2 Terrapene triunguis | reverse complement strand
ATGAATTTACCATGTATAAGCGTTATACAGAGTAAAACAGATTTATTAGGGGTTTGGATCCCATTGGGAGCTGGGTGTCTGGGTGCTGGAGACAGGAGCACTTCTTAAGCTTTTTTCAGTTAAGTCTGCAGCTTTGGGGGCATGGTTCAGAACCCTCAACAAGGCAGGGTTCTAAAGGCCCAAACTGGCAGAGAAAACAGGCTCAGAGGTAGCCTCAGCACATCAGGTGACAGTACTGAGGGGGTCTCTGTGACCGAACCCGTCACAATTCCCTTTAAAGAGGATTATGAGATTGTGGTCAGAGAGGATTAATAGGAGAAGGGATTGCAGAGCGAGTTGTAGGTGAAGAGGAGGCAGCAAGGACAGAATCTTTATTTTACAAAGAGGAAGGAAAACGCTATTTCACAAGAAAAATGGGGCTGAATGAAGAAATACCCAGAGGAAGGCCACATGGTTTCCATTTTTTCTTGTGGTGCTGAGCAGAAACACCCCCCCCCCCAAAATCACTGAAACAGAACTGCTGCTGGGACACAGAAAGAACAAGCAATGGGAAAGAAAAGGAGGAGTACAAAACCCTTTGCTTCATCCTCCTGCCTCACTCACACTTCTTCCTCCTTCCTGAGCCATGCTCTGCTCCAGTGAAACACCACTTCAAGGTGGTGAGGTGCCAGCTATCTTGGTCCCACAGCCCTGCTGTTTGCAGGGCTTTGCCAGCTCTTCACTAGAGCAGCAAGTGCATGAGGAAGGGAAGAAGCACTACTCCATCATGTACCAGGTGGCACCCTCCCTCTCCCATTCATATCCACAAGCCACAGTTTCTTGCCATGCCCCAAAAAATTGTGACAGGTTATAGCAAAAAAATCATCAGATTTGGGTCATGACAAGAAATCACAGTTAGGGAATACCTGAACAATAGTTATCAAATTATTTATGTTGCAAAATCTATGCCATAAAATGTAATAACTAGACAATGTGGACAATTTAAAATGTCTGTTGGAGTCTAACTTTTGCATTTCCTGGTTGATCATTTAAATTGCGCTACTTTAAAAAAAAAGTGAAAATTGGTTTGATTTTAATAACCAACTCCAGCTAAGAACCTCCAGTTCTGCCATAGTTCTACTTTAAAAGCTATTTACACTGCTCCTGGGTTACTTATGGTATAACCAACGTGCTAAAGGAAGGCAGAAAAAGAATCCCCTCCCCCCCCCCATTTCCAAATCATGCACTTTATACAGTTTGATACATTATCATACCTGATAGCCTACAAATCCACCTAATGCCCATGATCGCTCCTTGCTAATCCATCTTGCAATGCTGCTGGCACCAATTTTTCGAGGT
>NW_020666208.1:0-1288 GCF_002925995.2 Terrapene triunguis | reverse complement strand
ACCTCGAAAAATTGGTGCCAGCAGCATTGCAAGATGGATTAGCAAGGCGCGATCATGGGCATTAGGTGGATTTGTAGGTTATCAGGTATGATAATGTATCAAACTGTATAAAGTGCATGATTTGGAAATGGGAGGGGGGGAGGATTCTTTTTCTGCCTTCCTTTAGCACATTGGTTATACCAAAAGTAACCCAGGAGCAGTGTAAATAGCTTTTAAAGTAGAACTATGGCAGAACTGGAGGTTCTTAGCTGGAGTTGGTTATTAAAATCAAACCAATTTTCACTTTTTTTTAAAGTAGCGCAATTTAAATTATCAACCAGGAAATGCAAAAGTTAGACTCCAACAGACATTTTAAATTGTCCACATTGTCTAGTTATTACATTTTATGGCATAGATTTTGCAACATAAATAGTTTGATAACTATTGTTCAGGTATTCCCTAACTGTGATTTCTTGTCATGACCCAAATCTGATGATTTTTTTGCTATAAACTGTCCCAATTTTTTGGGGCATGGCAAGAAACTGTGGCTTGTGGATATGAATGGGAGAGGGAGGGTGTCACCTGGTACATGATGGAGTAGTGCTTCTTCCCTTCCCCATGCACTTGCTGCTCTAGTGAAGAGCTGGCAAAGCCCTGCAAACAGCAGGGCTGTGGGACCAAGATAGCTGGCACCTCACCACCTTGAAGTGGTGTTTCACTGGAGCAGAGCATGGCTCAGGAAGGAGGAAGAAGTGTGAGTGAGGCAGGAGGATGAAGCAAAGGGTTTTGTACTCCTCCTTTTCTTTCCCATTGCTTGTTCTTTCTGTGTCCCAGCAGCAGTTCTGTTTCAGTGATTTTGGGGGGGGGGGTGTTTCTGCTCAGCACCACAAGAAAAAATGGAAACCATGTGGCCTTCCTCTGGGTATTTCTTCATTCAGCCCCATTTTTCTTGTGAAATAGCATTTTCCTTCCTCTTTGTAAAATAAAGATTCTGTCCTTGCTGCCTCCTCTTCACCTACAACTTGCTCTGCAATCCCTTCTCCTATTAATCCTCTCTGACCACAATCTCATAATCCTCTTTAAAGGGAATTGTGACGGGTTCGGTCACAGAGACCCCCTCAGTACTGTCACCTGATGTGCTGAGGCTACCTCTGAGCCCGTTTTCTCTGCCAGTTTGGGCCTTTAGAACCCTGCCTTGTTGAGGGTTCCGAACCATGCCCCCAAAGCTGCAGACTTAACTGAAAACAGCTTAAGAAGTGCTCCTGTCTCCAGCACCCAGACACCCAGCTCCCAATGGGATCCAAACCCC
>NW_020666207.1:0-1821 GCF_002925995.2 Terrapene triunguis | reverse complement strand
CCAGCCCCCACTCCCCTCCCAGAGCCGGGGAGAGAACCCAGGAGTCCTGGCTCCCAGCCCCCCCTGCTCTAACCACCAGCTCCCGGCTTTGCCCCCCAGTCAGGGCAGTATTGTGGTTGACCACACCGTGATCATCGAGGCCCCCCTGAGCAACAACCTCAACGCCACGTTGCAGTCCATCACCAAGCAGGTAGTGAAGCATCTGGAGGTCGTCAACACAACAACAGAGAACTGCTCAAGTAGGTGATGGGGGTCTGGCCCCTCCCACATGGGGTGAGAGAAGTGACCCTGAGCACCTCCCTCTGGTGGTCACTGGCTCTGGTGCTGCTGGGGGGGCCGCAGGAGCAGGGCTGGGAAGCCTGGCATAGGGCCCCCAGGGCAGTGCGGAGGTGATGGGATGGGAAGGGGCAGACCTGTGTCCCTCCCCCCAGGGCCATATTCAGACAGTCAAGGGCCCCCTCCCTGTGACCCCATTGCATGGCCTGGGTTCCCTCCCCTCCCAGCCTGGGTGAAGGTCTGGACAATGCCCGGCACAATGGGGAGCCCTGATCTCAGTTGTGGGGGAGCCCGATCTCAGCTGGGCTCTCAGCCTGCTGCGGTGCTGTAGACCCTTACTAACGACTAGCCGATGATTGCTGACGAGTGATGAATGCCCGCTTGCCTCCATCTCTAGACAAGTTCTGCTTCATGGCTCCACCCAACCCAGTCCTCAAAAACGCCACCACGAATTTTTCGGCGGCAAGTGAGTGACACGAACTCCCGGCGATGCGCGGCTGCCTCGTTAGCCATCAGCCTGCCCCCGCCGATGGCTCTGGGGCAGGCTGACCCCACTCAGCCTCTCGCTGACCCTTCTTTTCCCCCATCAGATACCTGCAGGCAGAGCGTCCCCCAGAACTTCACCCAGTACTACTACCCCCACATCACCGAGAAGGGCACCCTGACCTGCCTCACCAGGTGCTCCCAGGACCTGCCAGATTTCCTGAACTGCAACTACGGGCAGTGTCAGCTGAAGAGCTCCGGGCCAGAGTGCACGTGAGTGTGCCCAGCCGGCCTGGGGTGTGAAGGATGCCGGCCACGCCTGGGGGCACCCGGCCGTCAACCTGGGCTTGCCTGGCTTCCTCAGAGCCTGACCAGTCTTGGGGGGCCTTCAGCGCCTATACACTGACTCTGACCCTAATCCTAACCCCTAAACCTGACCCAAACCCTCACCCTAAACCCCTCACCCTTAACCATTCACTCTAAACCCAACCCTACCCTTTAACCCTCACCCTAACCCCTCACCCTTAACTCTTAACCCATAATCCTAACCCAAACCCTGAGCCTGGAGAGGGGTGGGGAGCAGTGGGGAAGGGGCTGACAATGGGGACAGGGGGACCCCAGGGTGGGGAGATGGGGAAAGTGGATGGAGGAGCCCAGGGGAAGGCAGCTGGGGTGAGGGGGGAGCCCAGAGAAGGGCTGGAGTGGGGGGACAGGGAGCCCCAGGGAAGGGCCAGCATGAGGGGATGGGGGGCACCACAATGAAGGGCCAGTATGGGGTGGGTGCTCTACTCACCCCCTGCATCTCTCTCCCCACAGCTGCGCCAACAGGGATGTGTTCTGGTACCCGGGCGATCACTGCCAAACCCGTGTCAGTAAGGTGGGCGTGGGCATGGCTGTTCCCCTGGTCGTCCTGTTCATCGCCGGCATCATCCTCGCCGCCTTCCTGGTCAGAGCCAGGAGTGGGGGGTCCAAAGCCAGGTAAAGGGGCCAGGTGCACACCAGGTGGGAGAGAGCAGGGGGGCTGGGAGCCAGGACTCCTGGGTTCTCTCCCCGGCTCTGGGA
>NW_020666206.1:0-2126 GCF_002925995.2 Terrapene triunguis | reverse complement strand
ACTCCCCTCCCAGAGCCGGGGAGAGAACCCAGGAGTCCTGGCTCCCAACGCCCCCTGCTCTAACCCACCTGGTGTGCACCTGGCCCCTTTACCTGGCTTTGGACCCCCCATTCCTGGCTCTGACCAGGAAGGCGGCGAGGACAATGCCGGCGATGAACAGGACGACCAGGGGAACAGCCATGCCCACGCCCACCTTACTGACACGGGTTTGGCAGCGATCGCCCGGGTACCAGAACACATCCATGTTGTCGCAGCTGTGGGGAGAGAGAAGCGGGGGGTGAGTGAGGATGACTCCCACCCCTGCTGGCCGTTCACTGGGGCTCCCCTGTCCCCCCACTCCAGCCCTTCCCTGGGCTCCCCCCTCACTCCAGCCCTTCCCTGGGCTCCTCCATGCACCTTCCCCAGCTCCTCTCCCTGGGGCCCCCCTCGCCAGCCCCTTCCTTGCTGCTCCCCGCCCCTCTCCAGGCTCAGCGTTAGGGTACGGGTTAAGAGTTAAAGATCAGGATTAGGATGAGAGTGAGGGTGAAGGTCAGGGTGAGGGTTAGGATTAGGGGTTAGGGTTAAGTGTTAGTGTTAAGGGTTTAGGGTGAGATTAGGGTTAGGTTAAGGGTTAGAGTTAAGGGATACAGTTAAGGATTATGGTTAAGGGTTTAGGGTGAGGATTAGGGTTAGGGTTGGTTTTAGGGTTAGGTTAAGGAATAGGGTGAAGGGTTAGAGTTTAGGGTTTAGGGTTAAGGGTTAGAGTTATGGGTTAGGGTAAGGGTTTGGGTTAGGGTTAAGGGTTAAGAATTAAGGGTGAGGGTTAGGGTTAAGGTTAAGAATTTAGGGGCAGGGTTAAAAGTTAAGCATTAGGATTAAGGGATCCGGTTTAGGGTGAGGATTAGGGTTAGGGTTGGGTTTAGGGTTAAGGGTGAGTGGTTTTGGGGTTAGGATTAGGGTCAGAGTCAGTGTATAGGCACTGAAGGCCCCCCAAGACAGGGCGGCCTGTCTAGGGCAGGCTCTGAGGAAGCCAGGCAAGCCCACGTTGACGGCCAGGTGCCCCCGGGTGTGGCTGGCATCCTTCACACCCCAGGCCGGCTGGGCACACTCACGCGCACTGCGGCCCGGAGATCTTCAGCTGGCACTGCCCATAGTTGCAGTTCAGGAAATCTGGCAGGTCCTGGGAGCACCTGGTGAGGCAGGTCAGGGTGCCCTTCTCGGTGATGTGGGGGTAGTAGTACTGGGTGAAGTTCTGGGGGACGCTCTGCCTGCAGGTATCTGATGGGGGAAAAGAAGGGTCAGCGAGAGGCTGAGTGGGGTCAGCCTGCCCCAGAGCCATCGGCGGGGGCAGGCTGATGGCTAACGAGGCAGCCGCGCATCGCCAGGAGTTCGGGTCACTCACCTGCAGCCGAAAAATTTGTGGTGGCATTTTTGAGGACTGGGTTGGGTGGAGCCGTGAAGCAGAACTTTTCTAGAGATGGAGGCAAGCGGGCATTCATCACTCGTCAGCAATCATCGGCTAGTCGTTAGTAAGGGTCTACAGCACCGCAGCAGGCTGAGAGCCCAGCTGAGATCGGGCTCCCCCACAACTGAGATCAGGGCCCCCCATTGTGCCGGGCATTGTCCAGACCTTCACCCAGACTGGGAGGGGAGGGGACCCAGGCCATACAATGGGGGTCACAGGGAGGGGGCCCTTAACTGTCTGAATATGGCCCAGGGGGACACAGGTCTGCCCCTTCCCATCCCATCACCTCCCCACTGCCCTGGGGGGGCCTGTGCCAGGCTGGGGACCGTGGCTTGCTCCTGCAGCCCCCCAGTGGCACCGGAGCCAGTGACCACCAGAGGGAGGTGCTCAGGGTCGCTTCTCTCACCCTGCATGGGAAAGGGGCCGGACCCCTGCCGCCTACCTGTGCAGTCCCCCGTAGTTGTGTTGATGACCTCCAGCTGCTTCACCACCTGCTTGGTGATGGACTGCAACGTGGCGTCGAGGTTGTTGCTCAGGGGGGCCTCGATGATCACGGTGTGGTCAACCACAATACTGCCCAGACTGGGGGGCAAAGCCGGGAGCTGGTGGTTAGAGCAGGGGGGGGCTGGGAGCCCGGACTCCTGGGTTCTCTCCCCGGCTCTGGGAGGGGAGTGGGGGCTGG
>NW_020666205.1:0-1054 GCF_002925995.2 Terrapene triunguis | reverse complement strand
GAGAGGCCCAGGATGGGATAGAAAATGTTTCAAACTCTCTTGGTGTTCGTGCTGCACAGGGTGATCTATTGGATGGAGATTGCATCTTGGGTTACGGGGGGAGAGCCTAGCCCACCCTGAGACATTCGTTGCAACTGGGGGTTCTGTATCACCATTCCTGAGCAAATAACCAAAGGAGGAAAGGGTCAGGGGTCAGGTTAGGGTTGGGTTAGGGTGAGGGTGAGGGTAGGGGTTAGGATTAAGGGTTAGGGGTTAGGATTAAGGGGTAGGGTTTAGGGGTAGGGCTAGGGATTAGGGGGTAGGGGCTAGGGGGTAGGGTTAGGGGTTAGGGTTGGGGGTTAGGGTTAGGGTCAGGGGGTTAGGGTTGGGCTAAGGGGTGAGGGGTAAGGGTGAGGGTAGGGGTTAGGGTTTAGGGGTAGGGTTAGGGGTTAGGGTTGGGTGGGGGTTAGGGTTTAGGGGGAGGGGGAGGAGTCAGGGGTTAGGGTTAGGGGGAGGGGGAGAAGTTAGGGGTTGGGGTTAGGGTTAGGGGTTAGGGTTTAGGGTTAAGGGTTAGGGTTAGAAAGAGTTAGGGTTAGGGTGGGTTAGGGTTGGGGTTGGGGGTGAGGGTTTAGGGTTAGGGGTTAGGGTAGGGTTAAGGGTGAGGGGTGAGGGTAAGGGTTTAGGGGTGAGGGTAGGGAGTAGGGTTAGGGTTAGGGCGAGGGTTAGGGTTAAGGGTTGGGGTAGGGTCAGGGGTTAGGGTTGGGTAGGTTAGGGGTCAGGGTTAGGGTTAGGTTAGGGTTTAGGGTTTAAGGTGAGGGTTAGGGTTAGGGTTGGGTAGGTTAGGGTTAGGGTTAGGTTAGGGTTTAGGGGTTAGGGTTAGGGTTAAGGGGGTAGGGGTTAGGGTTAGGGGTTAGGGTTAAGGGGGTAGGGGTTAGGGTCAAGGGTCAGGGGTCAGGGTGAGGTTAGGGTTAAGGGTTGGGGTTAGGGGTCAGGGGTCAGGGTTAGGTTAGGGTTAGGGTTAGGGTTGAGGGTTGAGGGATAGGGTTAAGGGTTAGGGTAGGGTTAGGTTAGGGTT
>NW_020666204.1:0-1085 GCF_002925995.2 Terrapene triunguis | reverse complement strand
GCAAGGGTGGGAGAGAGCAAGAGATGGAGGAAGGAGGGATGTAGCAAGCGGGAGGCAGGGCCTTCGAGAAGGGGTGGGTGGGGCCTCATGGAAGGGGCGGGGCAAAGGTGTTCAGTTTTCTGCAATTAGAAAGTTGGCAACCCTAACAGGATGGTAGCAATATTCAAGAATAATGAATTGGCTTAACTGGAACAAGCAAGAGAGCAGCCATATGTCTGTTCATCAGTGCACAAATACAAATTTTCTAAAACTAAAGGTTGGATTCACAAAAGGACCTAGGCACTTAATCGGCACTTTAACAACTAAATCCCAGATTCAGGCCCCACTGGAATTCAGAAGGCCCCCACTCAGCTGCCGTTGAGCCCTTAAGGCATCTAACCTCACCTGGCACCTGTATTTTAGCAGTAAAAGTTGCTGAGCTATGTTTCTGTTTCTGACTATGCACATTGCAGCCCCTATAGATAAACTTACATTAAATGCTGAGGTGGGGGAGGACTTCTTTCTTCATAACTTCCAGCCTAGTGGTTAAGTTACTTAGCTGGGATGTGGCCAACACCAGATTCTCCCCCGTCCTCCCCTTCCCCTGAGGGGAAGAAAGGCTTTCATAGAATCGTAGGACTGGAAGGGACCTCAAGAGGTCATATAGTCCCATCCCCTGTACTCATGGCAGGACTAAGTATTATCTAGATCTTTGAACTGGGATCAGCCAATTCTGAGGCGAGGGCCCTAACCACTGGGCTATGGAATAATCTGATGTAGGGAATCCCTCAATCTCTCCTTTTGAAGTTGTTCCACTGTGGAGAAATAATCAAAAAAGTTACTGGTGCAGGGGGACTGGTTCCTGGGTCTTCCACCTCCCAGGGCAGTGTGCTAACTACCAGGCTACAGAGTCATTCTCATAATTGCTTTCTCTCTCAATGGCCCAAAGACTCTGTAGCCATAAAAATTTGTTTTGGGGCGAACTTAAGACTTTACTCCCTCTATTGACAATAACAAAGACAGCAACAATGTTGATGCTCTTGAGACAGTTTTATGAAGCTTAGGGTATGTCTACACTACAGGATTAATCCGAATTTAGATAATTC
>NW_020666203.1:0-1141 GCF_002925995.2 Terrapene triunguis | reverse complement strand
ATAGAATTGCCATTGTACACTAATGGTTTTTGATTACCCCATTCCACCTGTCCAGAGACACTTGTTTCCCTCTGTCCTACACCTAGTCTAAATACAAAGTTGCACTAGTTTAACTAAACTGATTTAAGATAAACCAGTGCAAATTCTATGTGTAGACAAAGCCTCAGAAGGTTGTTTACAAGGGCACAGAACTCCTTCCCTGGAGTTCTAAGATGCACTTGAAACGGTAAGCACAGAAACCATTTGTCACAGGTACAGGGAGAGCTGCACTTTGGACTCCTTTTAGTCCCTCTTGCGAGTACCCCTTTAGGGACAGATTGTGCTACCTTCATCCCACTCAGGATGCCGTGGTTCCACCCAGCCACTCAGAGATTGGAATTCTGGACTGCAGCTCCCTGTCTGCCAACCCTGTTAAACCACAGGCCCAGTTGTGTTTGGCACATGTAAGCCCTTTTCCTCCAGGAGCCCCTGACAGCAGCTGATTAAAGTGACTCAAACAACTTCTTCAGAACAAGGCATTATTTCACCCAAAGGTGTATAGTATGCAGAACAAAGGCTATTTATTTATTTATTTATTTATTTATTACATACATACACTATGTGATTAGTTCCTCTTATTTAAGAAGTTCCATTCAGCCCTGTTATGTCCGTCTCTGGGTGGGGGAGAGAGAGCCTACTTGAGGTTTCGGTGTCTCTCCCTGTCAGAGCCTCATCGCAATACTTCTGACAACCTACTCAGTCCCCGCTTCCTCCCTTTTCTAGGTCTGGGATCCTTTAAGGGTTTAGTATCCTCTTTGATCTTAAGTTCAGGCCTGGGTAGGGTAAATCTTGCTAGTCTGGATGGAGCCAGGCAGGGGCATTATCTACATATCTATAGCTCTCACACTTGCTGATTTGTCAGAGTAATGTTTTAATACACTTTACATTCACTCTGCACTGGTGTAAAACTAACACTACTATATGGAGGGATTCAAGGATATAAGCCCTCTTAAAAAAAAGTTAACATGTAAGGAAAATCGTATTTTTGGCCTACAGATATTTGCTGTGGGTGAAATCTTGGCCCCACTGAAGGCAAAACTCTCAGTGACTTCCATGTTTCAGAGTAGCAGCCGTGTCAGTCTGTATCCGCAAAAAGAACAGG
>NW_020666202.1:0-1432 GCF_002925995.2 Terrapene triunguis | reverse complement strand
GGGAGAGGATTGCTGAGTACCTCCATGAAAATTTCATTGTGATCTCTCAGGGGATTCAAGAGACATCCCTGTGTACTAAACTGCTTCACATGCCCCTCACCCCCACCTAACTACAGAGGAATGAAAAGCAGATAACAACTCTACCTCTTTTTGTTGTACCGCTACCTCTTCTAGTATGAGTAAATTAATGAAAAGTCAATAGTTGTGTCCTGTTAAGTTGGGGGTGCCATCAGTATATTCTTGTAGCAGGAAATACATTTACGCACTTACTCAAGGCTCCTTCCCCTGCATCCATGATCAAATGCCCCGATGGACTGGACTGCAGTGGAGACTCAAACAGGCAGACCTGGACCCCTCCCCAGTTGCATGTTCCCCATCCTCCTCCTCTTTCTTCTCATTGTCCTCGCTGTTCACGGCAGGTGTCTGTGTCTCAAGATCCTGGGAGGTATCCATAGTGGGCTGCGGGGTGTTGATGGGGTCTCCACCAAGTATGGCAGGCAGCTCTTTGTAAAATAGGCAGATCATTGATTTGGTACCAGATGGACTGTTCACCTCTCTGGCTTTCTGATATGTTCCTTCACTTTCACGTGACACTGCTGCTGATCCCTGTCATGCCTCTTCTGCTGCATGCCCCATGCAATCTGCTTATAAACATTCACATTTCTACATCTGGTCTTTAGCTGTGCCTGCACAGCCTCTTCTCCCCACCGGCCCAGGAGATCCAATATCTCCTGTCTACTCCAGGCCAGAGTGCATCTGGCATGGTCGGCGCGGCAGTTGCAGTCAACAATGGAGTAGTGCTAGGCATGCTCACCAAGCTGGACAACCAAGAATAGGCATTTCAAAAATTAGTGGGGGCTTTAAAGGGGCGGGGGGGCTTCCAGTCTCCGTGACCACTGGGCAGTGGAGTTCACAACTGTAACCAGACCAATCAGTGTCAAACTTTGTGGGACAGCTGCTGAAGGATTGTTAGATCACACACGTGTCTGCAGTCTTGCTGCGTTGACCTTAACAGTGGTTCCCAAACTTGTTCTGCCGCTTGTGCAGGGAAAGCCCCTGGCGGGCCGGGCCGGTTTGTGTACCTGCCGCGTCTGCAGGTTTGGCCGATCGAGGCTCCCAGTGGTTGCAGTTCGCTGCTCCAGGACTATGGGAGCTGCTGGAAGGGGCGACCAGTACGTCCCTCTGCCCACGCTGCTTCCAGCAGCTTCCATCGTCCTGGAGCAGCGAACCACGGGCACTGGGAGCCGCGATCGGCCGAACCTGCGGATGCGGCAGGTACACAAACCGGACCGCCCCGCCAGGGGCTTTCCCTGCACAAGTGGCGGAACAAGTTTGGAAACCACTGCCTTAGTACATCGCCCATGGCTCAACACTGCTCCAGGAGATGGTGTTACTGCATTGCTGTAAAGGGGCCTGGGAGACAAATGTAAGC
>NW_020666201.1:0-1108 GCF_002925995.2 Terrapene triunguis | reverse complement strand
CTCTGCTCGGCCAGGTGGACGATGCTTCAGCCTGCAGGTCTCTGGGCGGAGCTCAGGGCTGCCCATGGGGGCTCCAGGTGCTGCAGACCCCGGCTGGGGGCATCGGTCCCTGCGGAGGGGCCATGTCTCGCCCAGGGGCTGGCTGGGTGGGACTCGCTGGGCAGGGCCTGGGGTGGAGCAGGAAGGAGGGAGCCCAGGCCTCCGTCTGGGAGGTGGTGGGGCTGTGGGGCCTATGCTGGAGGAACCCCTTGGGGGTCTGGCCCACTGACCTGTTCCTCCAAGGGGCTGCTTGCTGCCAGCTGGCTGAGGGGTCCCTTAGGCTGTACGGGGACCCCGGGGTCAGATATACATCCATTCACACCCAGCTGGTACGGGAGGTCCTTGCCGACAGCCAGCAGCCACCGGCTGTCAGTCCCTGCCACACGTCTGCATGGACAATATTTAAGGAGTTGTGTGTCTATCCTGGCGATTACACTTGCAAAGCTGGGGGTGAGAACAGGCCTCCGCAGGCTCCTGTCAGGCGGGGTAAGACACTGCTCCCTCTGGCTGTTTGGTGTTGTGCGTTGTATGTCTCACATCTAGGTGTGAGGTTATGAGTGTAATATAACACCTCACTGAAAGGTGACAGGGCCAGAAAGAGTTAATTAACTCGCGGGTTTCAGAGGAGCAGCCGTGTTAGTCTGGATCAGCAAAAACAACGAGGAGTCCTTGTGGCACCTTAGAGACTAACGCATTGATTTGGGCATAAGCTTTCGTGGGCTAGAACCCACTTCATCAGATGCATGGAGTGGAAAATGCAGTAGCAGGAATATTTATACATAGTACATGAAAAGATGGGAGTCACCTTACCAAGTGGGGGGGTCAGTGCTAACGAGACAATTCAATGAACAGTAGGATACCAAGGGAGGAAAAATCACTTTTGTAGTGGTAACGAGGGTGGCCCATTTCAAACAGTTGACAAGAAGGTGTGAGTAACAGTAGGGGGAAATTAGTTTTTAGTTCTTGTAATGACCCATCCACTCCCAGTCTTTAGTCAGGCCTAAGTTGATAGTATCTAGTTCGCAAATTTAATTCCAGTTTGCAAATTAGTTCTGCAGAACTGGAATTA
>NW_020666200.1:0-1233 GCF_002925995.2 Terrapene triunguis | reverse complement strand
GCAGCCATCCTCAGCCCAGATGCCTTTCCCAGCGATGAATTTCCAGTGAACGCAGAGAGCCTCTTCCTCCACTTTCTTTGCCTGGAAACAAAAACACCCCATGATCATCCTCACTGGATCATGGGGAGAATACTGTTTCTTTTAAAAAGAACAGGAGTACTTGTGGCACCTTAGAGACTGACAAATTTATTTATTAGTCTCTAAGGTGCCACAAGTACTCGTGTTCTTTTTGCGGATACAGACTAACACGGCTGCTACTCTGAAACTGTTTCTTTTGTCACACATCTCTAATAGACAGTAATAAACCTGAAGTCACCAACGGCTTCATGGCTCTCATTATGCTGCACGTAACAGCCATTTGGGACTTCCCATTGGCAGTGGAAATACAAGCGAGATCCTCCAGCTCCAATAGCACAAGGCCCTGACCCCAGAGCTAAAGTGGTAATTCCCTTAACTCTCAGCACTGTAGGGTCTATGACACAAAATTGTGCAGTTCCGATTTGAGCCATTAAAAGGCATTCACACACCCGCCCACATATACCCACATGCACGCTAGCAAGATCATTACTTCACCAAAGAAGGCACCATCTCATGCTGTTTTCCTGAACTCTGCTATCTATAGGGCAGAGGTCCCCAAACTGTGGGGTGTGCCCCCCTAGGGGGACACAGAGGAACCTTCAGAGGGACATGACAGGTCCTGGGTCAGCCCCCATGGGGTGCGGAAAGGGAGCCCCTCCCAGCCCCTCTCCACCCTGAGCTCTGGTCTGGTCCCACCAGTAGCCACATCCCCAACTTCCAGCCCCATGTTTAGCAGCATCCCCAGCTTCAGCATGGCTCCACTCCCAGCCCCAGCCCCTTGCGGCTCCAGTCCCGCCATGAGGTTGGCTACTGGCCCCCACCACAGCCCGACTGTTGCTCCACTCCCGGCCATGGCTCTGGTCCTGCTCCCAGCCCCAGACCCACCTCCAGCTGCGACCTGAGCCTCAGCCCCCTTACCCCTGACTATGTCCTTCCCCATCCCCCCCAAGCAGCAGCTCTGCTCCCGGCCCTGGCTCAGGGGGAGGAGCGTGAATGGGTTGGGGGGGGTGACCCTCAAAAGTTTGGGGACCACTGCTATAGGAAGATGCCTTCCAATTATTCCTGCTCTAAGGGGTGAGCCAGACAATTGTTACTCCTGAGCATTTTACATAGATTCATAGATTCATAGATTCTAGGACTGGAAGGGACCTCGAG
>NW_020666199.1:0-2116 GCF_002925995.2 Terrapene triunguis | reverse complement strand
AAAGTCTTTCATTTACTTCTGTTTTGAGAGAGCCAGAGCTTATTGACTATTAGGCCCATCTCATCTCCTAGGTCAGTGTTTCCCAAACTAGGGCTGCCGCTTGTTCAGGGAAAGCCGCTGGCAGGCTGGGCCGGTTTGTTTACCTGCCGTGTCCCTCAGCCCGCGCTGCTTCCAGCAGCTCCCATTGGCCTGGAGCAGCGAACCGCAGCCAGTGGGAGCCGCGATGGGCCGGACCTGCGGATGTGGCAGGTAAACCGGCCCGGCCCGCTAGGGTCTTTCCCTACACAAGCGGCGTCCCAAGTTTGGGAAACACTGTCCAAGGTTTTGCATAAGGAGGGGTTGGGTGGGTTGGTATTTAGGATATTGGGTTTTTTGGTGTGTTGAGAGGAAAAAGTTAAGGTTTTAATTTTTATTAAAACTCACAAAAGGTTGTTTTTCAAATGTTGTACATGAAGCTTGAGTTTTGATAAATACATTTATGCATCTAAATAAACAAGAAGTAATACAAAGTAAAGCAAAAATGATCACGTTTTAGATCTGCCAACCTGGCCACAAGGTCCCTTCTTCATGCTCTGCCATTTCCACTGCTCTTGGATGGTTTCTATGGCAGCTGTAGCAGGGTTCTATATTTAGTGAAAATTCTGTTCTTTCCTCTGCACTTGAGTCTAACCTTTCCTTTGTTTGTTTGATTATGCAGTGAGGCCTAAAATTATGATACAGTTGAATATCTACGTCTGGTTTCTTCCCCCCACCCACTTCTTGGGATCTGAGCTTTACATTGGCAGTGATATGGACTAGATGATTTAGTAGGTTTTTTCCATTTCAGTTGTCTGATTAACACAGGCACAAGTAGTGGGATCCTATATTGAAAGTATGGAAGATGAATTCTCAGTTATTCAGATGGATCTAGACATGACGCGTTCTATGGAAATACTGTGTTTTTCTAAATAGCTATGTGGTTACCTAACTTACGCCAAGTGTATAGCATAATGTCCCACCCAGGAACTACAAGTGGCTTTAAAATATTATTTGAGAAAAGTTTCTCTGGCTTAGCACATTTCATAGACCCATAATTACAGTAAATACAGAGATTCCCATAAAAGAAATACACCTCTACCCCGATATAACACGAATTCGGATATAACGCGGTAAAGAAGCGCTTCGGGGGGTGGGGCTGCGCGCTCCGGCGGATCAAAGCAAGTTGGATATAACACGGTTTCACCTATAACGCGGTAAGATTTTTTGGCTCCCGAGGATAGCGTTATATCGGGGTAGAGGTGTATCTTACAGTTGTAATTTTGCAGGGTGGATTTGATTTAAATCAAATTGATTTAAATCACTAGTCAGGAAGACTCGATTTAATCATGGATTTCTACATAAAAGTGCATTCTTGTTGGTTGTTATAACCTTAATACATATTCTTCACAACTCAGATAGATGTAGGTTTCATTTTTAGAAGGTACACACTATACATTTTTAAAGTGATTTATTTTGAAAACTGTTCAGATTAGTTTTACAGCTATATTAGAAAATGAATGATTGTTTGGTTATTTCATTTACCAAAGGTAATTGAAGCAGATATTTATGAAGTCACTGGGAGGTGAACTATCTCCAATTCAACAGGTTAATCATTAATATTTGGAGGATTTTCTTGCCATATGCTGTATTAGGAGGAGAACATCACCAGACAGGCATTTAAATTGTTTTATTTAATTAAAACACCAACCTTGTGTATTCTGGGTTTTTTTCTTCAACAGCAAACATATAATTTTTTAACAAAATAAGCATATGAATTTTTGAAATTAGTTAAACATTCAAGTTTTTTAAAATCAGGTTTGTTTTTGTTAAAATTGTTTTTCACTAAAATAGTTAAATGAAACATTAAAAAAAAAAATTAAAATCGACTATGTCAGCCAGGTCAACATGAGAAACTTAAAATATTGGCTTCTGCAGCTAACTCAGTCGTTTTCATCTTCATTTTCCTGTTTGTTCATAATCTGGAAAAGAAAAACAAGCTTTCCTGCTTTTTCAGATCCTAAATGATTTCTCAATTTGGAATGAATTAGTCCAGGGGTCGGCAACATTCGGCACGCGGCTCGCCAGGGTAAGCACCCTG
>NW_020666198.1:0-1150 GCF_002925995.2 Terrapene triunguis | reverse complement strand
GGTAGTTGGGCAAATGTGACTTTCAGAAGTTCCAATAAAAACCTTCAGGTCCTCAGAGGAGGATCCGCTCATGAGAGTTTGGTCTATTCTAGAATCCTCTGGGACTAGTTTTACCTGCATGCTCACCAGGTTACACCCACTGCAACTCTCAGATTAGTTTACTGCACTGTAATGTTAGGATATAGATTATTTCCAAGTCAAAGCAATGATTTATGAGGAAAAACAACCTTCATTTACTGTAAAATTATTAGCCAGTATTTTCAGAAGACTGGTCATTTTAGGTGCCCCCGTTTCTGAGTGTTCAACTTAAGACTCATCCAGGGAGCCTGATGTTTAACAGTGTGTGAAAAAACAGGCTCTTTTAAAGTTTTGCAGGTTGGGCAACCAAAACTGAGGCATCTCAAATCACTAGTCACTTTGGAAAATCTTGGCCATTGCATATTTATAACAACAAAAGCAGAAAATTAAGGTCGAATAGATGGTGCTACCTCGTGATCCATAGATGTTATACAAATTGTCATTTAACAGGAAGTCGGGAGTGAAATGAATGTATCGTCCCTTTTCCCCACATCCTCCATATTGCAGCGTGTAGGGATCGTCTCCGTACTTCAAGAAAGGATTAGCCACGATAACATCTGCCTGAAAATAAAATAGCCCTTGTTTAAAGAGCAGCAGGAAATGGAGGGTGACAGATGGTTCTGTTGAATGGGCTCATCCTGCAGCTTTTACTCACGGAACACTCCCATCGATTGTTTCCCTGGGTAAGGATTGCAGGACTGGGCACTAGAGGGCAATACAAATTCTAAAAATAGCAATTGATATTCCCTCATTATTGGGAAAACTTAGGGCTTGTCTACACGGTGGGGTAACATGCACTACTGGTGTTGGGCTGATTTCTAAAGTGCAGCACTACGTTAAAGTGCCTTAGGGAACATTTAGTGCACACCAGCAGGGTCTACAAGGATCAATTACTGAGCAACACGTTAGTGTGTTTTAGGAATCATACCTCCATAGTGTGCATTACTCCACCTTGTAGACAAGACCCTATGTCATAAGTGTATGAACACAACAAATACTTTTGATTTGTAAGGGTGCTCTAAGTTTTACCTTATCATATGACTCTGTTTTTACACTTAAATACTCAGGTTTT
>NW_020666197.1:0-1077 GCF_002925995.2 Terrapene triunguis | reverse complement strand
GTAAAAGCTGTTAAGGAATTTAAACAGCCCTATAACCAAGTGGCTCTTTTTGGAAAGACAACGGTGTTGGAACAGGAACGTCTCCATGCTGATTCCATAAGTAAACAGTCTGTGTCTCAGGATATGTCTACACTACGAAATTAGGTTGATTTAATAGAAGTCAATTTTTTAGAAATCGATTTGATACAGTCAATTGTGTGTGTCCCCACTAAGCACATTAAGTCGGCGGTGTGCATCCACAATACGGAGGCTAGCGTCGACTTTTGGAGCATTGCACTGTGGTAGCTATCCCACAGTTCCCACAGTCTCCGCTGCCCATTGGAATTCTGGGTTGTGCTCCCAATGCCTAATGGGGCAAAAACATTGTCGCGGGTCGTTCTGGGTACAAGTCATCAGGCCCCCCTCGCTCTCTCCCTCCATGACAGCAACAGCAAAAAATCGTTTCTCGCCTTTTTTCCTGGGTTACCCGTGCAGACGACATACCACGGCAAGCATGGAGCCCGCTCAGCTCATTGTCACTGTATGTCTCCTGGGTGCTGCTGGCAGATGCGGTACTGCAGTGCTACACAGCAGCATCCCCTTGCCTTGCCTTGCGGATGGCCGACGGTACAATACGACTGCTAACCATCGTCATCGTCCCGTGGGTGCTCCTGGCCGACCTCGGTTAGGTTGGTCGGGGGCGCCTGGCCAGACATGGGTGCTCCTGGTTGGCCTCGGTGAGTTCGGTCGGGGGCGCCTGGACAAAAATGGGAATGACTCCAGGTCATTCTCGTCTTTAAGTTTCATCTAATGGAGATTCAGTCCTGCCTGATTAATCATAGATCATCAGGGTTGGAAGGGACCTCAGGAGATCATCTAGTCCAACCCCCTGCTCAAAGCAGGGCCAATCCCCAGACAAATTTTTATCCCAGTTCCCTACATGGCCCCCTCAAGGATTGAACTCACAACCCTGGGTTTAGCAGACCAATGCTGGAATATCATGCCAGCTGGAGGCTTCTGCCTCAGCCTGCTCTCCCAGTCGGCAGCACCATGTGGTCACACCTACCCCTTGCGCCCATGGCTCATGAAACCTGGACA
>NW_020666196.1:0-1224 GCF_002925995.2 Terrapene triunguis | reverse complement strand
GCAGGGGTGGGGAGAGGGATCGGAGCAGTCAGGGGACAGGGAGCAGAGGGGTTTAGATGGGTCGGGAGTTCTGGGGGGGGGCTGTCAGGGGGTGGGGAGTGGTTGGATGGGGCGTGGGAGTCCCTGGTGTCTGTCTGGGGGTCGGGGTGTGGATAAGGGTTGGGGCAGTTAGGGGACAGGTAGGGGGTAGGGTCCTAGGGGGCCAGTTAGGATGGGGGGAGGGTCTCAGGAGGGGGCAGTCAGGGGACAAGGAGTGGGGGGGAGGGTTTGTGGTTCTGAGGGGGGCGGGAAGTGGGAGGGAGTGGCAGGGGCGGGGCTAGGGCAGGATGGTGGCGGGGCTCCTCCCGTCCTCTTTTTTGATTGTTGAAATATGGTAACCCTATCATCTTTGAATGATCGAAAATCTGAAATAGTATGAATTCATGTCACATGATGGGATCTCTTGTCTAACTGAAGAGGTGCTTTTCTCTCGAATAGTCCCCATTGCTCACAAAGGGGGTGTAGTCATCTGCTCTGAATAGCCTATCAACTTCCCTGCACGAATCATCTTTGACTGAGACCCAGGAAAAGCAAGATGGAAAAGACCCCTTGAAAGGCCTAAAACACTATACCTGGGCAGTATCAACAGACCCCTGTCCCTCACAGGTATCCTACCCCATAACCAGGGCTTTGGAGCGGAGCCCGGAGCTGGAGCGTGGAGCAGCTCTGGAGCAATGGAGCTACAGGTTTTTGCCTGGAGCTGGAGTGGAGCCAGAGCACAGCTCCAAAGCCCTGCCCATAACACCCCAAACTTGGCTCAGGACAGAATATCCTGGAGGCACATAACATGGTCAGGGGCCTCTGTGCTGTCCATGCAATGGCATGAGAGCTAACTCAATGCTAGAGGAGGTTGAGTGTGGACAAAATCTTAGTGCTTGTCATCCATCAATCTCAGTGCTGTACAAACAAGGGTCTGTATCTTTATTGTCCTTTTGAACATGGGGAAATTAAGGTATAGGCAGAGACATGACTTGGCAAAGCTCACAGAGTAGGTCCATATTGGAATTGGGAATAGAACCTAGCAGTCCCGACTACCAGGCATTAATTTTTAACAATAAGAGTAATTAACCATTGGAACAACTTACCAAAGGGCATGGTGGATTCTCCACCAGTGACAATATTAAAATCCAGATTGGATTTTTTTTCTAAAAGAAAAGCTCTAGGAATTATTTGGGGGGCAGTTCT
>NW_020666195.1:0-1249 GCF_002925995.2 Terrapene triunguis | reverse complement strand
CAGGGAGGCTTAGGTAGGGGGTGGGGTTCTGGAGGGCAGTTAGGAGCAGGGGTCCCAGGAGGGGGCAGTCAGAGGACAGGGAGCAGAGCGGTTTAGATGGGTTGGGAGTTCTGGGGGGGGCTGTCAGGGGGTGGGGAGTGGTTGGATGGGGCGTGGGAGTCCCTGGTGTCTGTCTGGGGGTGGGGGTGTGGATAAGGGTTGGGGCAGTTAGGGGACAGGTAGGGGTAGGGTCCTAGGGGGCCAGTTAGGATGGGGGGAGGGTCTCAGGAGGGGGCAGTCAGGGGACAAGGAGTGGGGGGGAGGGTTTGGGGTTCTGAGGGGGGCGGGAAGTGGGAGGGAGTGGAAGGGGCAGGGACGGGGCTAGGGCAGGACGGTGGCGGGGCTCCTCCCGTCCTCTTTTTTGATTGTTGAAATATGGTAACCCTATCATCTTTGAATGATCGAAAATCTGAAATAGTATGAATTCATGTCACATGATGGGATCTCTTGTCTAACTGAAGAGGTCCTTTTCTCTCGAATAGTCCCCATTGCTCACGAAGGGGGTGTAGTCATCTGCTCTGAATAGCCTATCAACTTCCCTGCACGAATCATCTTTGACTGAGACCCAGTAAAAGCAAGATGGAAAAGACCCAAAACACTATACCTGGGCAGTATCAACAGACCCCTGTCCCTCACAGGTATCCTACCCCATAACCAGGGCTTTGGAGCGGAGCCCGGAGCTGGAGCGTGGAGCAGCTCTGGAGCAATGGAGCTGCAGGTTTTTGCCTGGAGCTGGAGTGGAGCCAGAGCACAGCTCCAAAGCCCTGCCCATAACACCCCAAACTTGGCTCAGGACAGAATATCCTGGAGGCACATAACATGGTCAGGGGCCTCTGTGCTGTCCATGCAATGGCATGAGAGCTAACTCAATGCTAGAGGAGGTTGAGTGTGGACAAAATGCTTGTCATCCATCAATCTCAGTGCTGTACAAACAAGGGTCTGTATCTTTATTGTCCTTTTGAACATGGGGAAATTAAGGTATAGGCAGAGACATGACTTGGCAAAGCTCACAGAGTAGGTCCATATTGGAATTGGGAATGGAACCTAGCAGTCCCGACTACCAGGCATTCATTTTTAACAATAAGAGTAATTAACCATTGGAACAACTTACCAAAGGGCATGGTGGATTCTCCACCAGTGACAATATTAAAATCCAGATTGGATTTTTTTCTAAAAGAAAAGCTCTAGGAATTATTTGGGGGGCAGTTCT
>NW_020666194.1:0-1243 GCF_002925995.2 Terrapene triunguis | reverse complement strand
GGTTAGATGCTGTACAAATTTAAAGCAGAAAGTACTTTGCACCGAAGGAACCTACACTGCCTGAAATGGACACCAAACACCCGCGCTTCCTTAATGAATCCCTAAATATCAGTCTAACAGGTTTTAAAGAGCAATGCAAACTTCTTGTATTGCTGAGAAGACAAACGGAGCTGGTAGCCCTGGGTAGCGCTGCACAGAGCCGTAGCTGTCAGACTTCTTGTGAAATCACTGGGCTGTAGCGCACAATGGCTTACTGTGCTAATGGGTGTTCTGGAGGCCTGGATTCAAATCCTGGTTGCATTAGGACTTTCAATAGTACAACAAGGAGCACTACCATCGTCAGTTACTTCTGGTACATGGCTGGAAAAATATTAGTAATTCAGGGGTCTTTTTCCTTCTCTAGAACATCCTCTCCAGCCAGTGAGCAGGGAGCTGATTTGCATGAAGGGGCCGTTCTCCAGCTCTGAGGGTTTAAGAGAGAATCGGAGGGTCCCATCCACAGACCCGTTTGCCTCAGGAAGCCGAGCTCGTCTGGATTCCCACCATGGCCTGGGCCCCTCTGCTCCTCACACTGCTCACTTACTGCGTTGGTAAGCAGTGGGGGTTTATCTGCTGAATGAAACAAACAAGAATTTATTAGCTGTAATGCTAAGAAACTGTGATGTACTCCGTGCTAGGGGGAGTTCTGATGAGCTTGTTTCTCATGTTTCAGGTTTAAGTTCCCAGCAGCTCCAGCCGCTGAAGACATCTGAGTTCGTGTCTCCTGGCGGGACCGTGACTCTATCCTGTAGCCTGAGCAGTGGGGCCATCACTGATAATAACTACCCACTCTGGGTTCAACAGAGACTGGGGAATGTTCCTCGGCTGATCATGCAGAGCACGAGTACCAGGCCCTCCGGGATCCCAGCGCGTTTCACTGGCTCCAGATCGGGTAACACCATGTCCTTGACCATCGCTGGAGCCCTAACAGAGGATGATGCTGATTATTACTGTTCTGTGTGGACAGGGAGTGCTCATCACAGCGATACAATCAGATGGGGAAGTGATACAAAAACCTCCCTCCTCAGCCTGTGCCCTGCTGGGAGCACTTAATCTTTGCACGGGGAGTCACAGGGGCAAAGTCAATGTTATGGGCACAGACTGGGCGGCAGTTTCTCTCTTTACAAACTTCCCCATGACACAGCAATACAGCCTGGGAGAACTGGGGCTGCCTTTTGGGGGCTTATAGACAGAGTGGGAGATT
>NW_020666193.1:0-3795 GCF_002925995.2 Terrapene triunguis | reverse complement strand
TACAGATTTTTGTTGAAGTGAGAATCTCTTCAGATAAATCCACCTTTCGTTCCCAGCTCTATAACTTTGGTTTCTTTTTACAAATTTGATATATAGTGTCTCCCCTAAGAGAAAAGGGTGAAGTGTGTGAATTTACATGGGGTTCCAGAGATGTTCAGAATCCTGTATCTTTTCCTACAATCAACTAGCACTTTATAAGAAGTAAGCAATAAGATCAAGTGTACTCCATAGCAAGTTCTCCAGTCCAGACTATTCCCCGCTCTCTTCCCTCCCATTCCCTCCCCCCCCCACACACACACATAATGGGGGAGATCAGGGACCCATCCATATACTAATTTTAAACTACACTTTGGTCCTATGCACTAGACCTCAGCTAGGGGTCCTGCTGATTTTTTTGGTAATGAAGTAGCAAAAAGAAAGGTTAAGAATGTTGGAACTATGAAAACAATCTCTTATTATTTCTAGTTAGGGGAAATGAGCCTTGCAGTCTGTCCCAAGGGGCACACTGAGGCTATTGCGATCCAAGTGTCTCTCTCTAATCTGGTAGCTTTGGAATTAGGTTTCTTTGAAAGGCCAAGAAGGAATATTTAAGGAGAGGAATGGGCAGTGACTAGGAGATTTTGGAGTCACATTTCCCATCAAAGGTGTCTCTCCTTTGACGAGGTGTTTTGAAATGTGTAACTATTTAAGTATCTCCCACATTGTCATAGATGAGACCTTTCCTTGGGGGGGAGGGATAGCTCAGTGGTTTGAGCATTGGCCTGCTAAACCCAGGGTTGTGAGTTCAATCCTTGAGGGGGCCACTTAGGGATCTGGGGCAAAAATCTGTCTGGGAATTGGTCCTGCTTTGAGCAGGGGGTTGGACTAGATGACCTCCTGAGGTCCCTTCCAACCTTGATATTCTATGATTCTATGATTCAAATGCAGGTTCCACATAGAAGGAAATGACGAAAGGAAGGACACTTGTGTGGTTTAAACTACAGGAAGAGTAGAGAAACGTGGGTGTTTCCAACTCTGCTTTTGGCTCTACCGCACATTGCGTATTTATTTGTACTGCAGTAGCACCGAAGAGCTCCATTTGTGTACCAGGACTCCGTTGCACGAGGTGCAGCACAAACACAGAACAACAACCAGTCTGTTGTAGCTACGTCAATACCCACTGTCCAGTCAGTCTAGGTCAAAGGTTTTCAACCTGTGATCTGCAGATCCTGTGGGTCCAGACACTGTCTAAGATTTCCAAAGGGGGCCGCATCTCCATTCAAAATTATTTAGGGGTCTGCACACGAAAAAAAGGTTTCACTGGTCTAGGTCATTGTATTGCTGTACTTTCGGTTAGTGTATGTGGTGTATGCTTGTTTCACTGCACTCCACGTCCCATTTTAAAGCTGGATTTGGTTCAAATGGCTCCTTAGGGACTGCACACCTGAGAAGCAGCTGCTTGTTTTAAATGGTGGTAGATGTTTCTTGAAGGCTGGATCCTGCAAGTGTGCTGAGCACCCTCCGCTACAAGGAGTGGACAGTGCTTAGTACCTTGCGGGATGAGATTCTGCAAAAGGATTTTCCTGTTCAGCTTGGGTTATTGTGAAATTATACTGTGATAGAATTTACCACCACCCTTCACTTAAGAAAGCCGCGAAGCAGGTAAGCGCATCTCACTGCCGAAAACTAAGAACTATGCATCAGGAATGTTGGCGTTCTGGACCAAGGGACTTTACTACATACTGTTTTGTTTATGGATGTGTATGAGAAACACAGCACAAAGGGAGAGACAGAGCAGAAACCAAGACAGCCTCTACAAGTAGCATCAGCTGGTAACACAACACTGAGAAAAGCTTAGAAAATGGAGGGTTTGGGGGTACTCTGCTAGCTGAAATAGGTTTGAGAATGCAAGAAAGGAAAGACGCACATAGTTTGCTTCCTCCTGGGTTAAAGGAAACAGGACTTTGTACATTCTTTGTAAATAAACAAGATTGCACCAAAGGTACCAAACTTCCATCATCAATTTCTCCTCCCATTTGGAACAACCTACAGGACCCCAAATTTTAGCTAACCGCTCAGGTCAAACGAGATAACCGTATTGACTCAAAACCAAGGTCACTAAAGCTTTATGGTAGAAAAGAGACACAGCAGTACTACTCCCAATCATTTTGTATTTGGACATGTTCACACCAGTCACTCTATTTCTTAAATACCTCAGACATGTTTTCCTATAAACTTGTTCACATTTTGTATGTCTATAACATGCACGGAGTATTTCCTGGGGCCTGAATGAGTGTGGCTGTAGGCTGTTTATTTACTCGATGTTTCCTTTACAGATCAGGTTCGTTATTATCAAGGAAATTACGTGATATCTCAAGGGGGAGCCTTAAATTTTAACTTTAAAATTATAATTGGAATTCAGTGTTACTGAATGATGCCAGGTTACCAACCCTGCAGAGCAAAGTTCCCTGTCCCAAACTAGGGGAGAGTTTGGTTCAATTTTCCTCCTATTTGCTGCGAAGAGACAGGGGACGGGGGCTTTTCTGAACTTGCAACCAGTGATTCCCAAGGATGTCTTCACAAAAGCGGCAGCACAAGACCTCTCCATAGTTTGCCCACCCCTACAACAAACGGTGATCCCTTTCAACTACAACAGTGGCACACTTGGGAAATTGTGGTTGTCTCTCCCAGTTTTCACCAAACAGGGGCAGATTCCTTATTGAATTGTTTGCAGTTTAAGGGCTAGCACTGAAAACTCCCCCCATCTCTCCTAGGTGGCCATACGCGATATCACTCTCCTGAGGAAAAAGAACAGGAGTACTTGTGGCACCTTAGAGCCTAACAAATTTATTTCAGCATAAACTTTCGTGGGCTACAGTTCACTCTATGCATCTGAAGAAGTGAGCTGTAGCCCACGCAAGCTTATGCTGAAATAAATGTGTTAGTCTCTAAGGCGCCACAAGTACTCCTGTTCTTTTTGCGGATACAGACTAACACGGCTGCTCCTGTGAACACTCTCCGGAGGGTAACAGAGGCGGAAAGGAAGCAGATGCTGCACGCGTCTGGGTACAAACCTGGTCTTTATGCTGCAATGCTGTGTGCCTCAATGATGCCAGACGAGCTACGCCCCCTTACGCTGCCCCCTTGGCTCTAACGCGGTTAGTGGGCAATGACACTGGGTCGGAAGAGGGAGGATTAAAGTAGCCCCGACAAGTGTTTGTCTCTGGAGGGCGAAGCCCCGCGTGGGAGACCCCCCGGCTGCACAGACTGGGGAGGCTGCTGCGCTCCCCGGGGGGCACAGAGTGGAGGGAACCCGCGGCCGGCCGGGCACGTCACTTACACTCACGCCGGTGCGCACACGCCCGGCAGCTGCTCCGAACCCGGGGGCGGACCGGCGCGGTTGCACTGCGGAGGGTCCGCGCGGCGGGGGGAGGGGGGTGAAAGGGGCACAGGGACGGGACGCTCGAAAGCCGGCGCAGGTTAGATCCGCGGCCGCCTGCGGAGCCCACGAGCAGCTGCCCTCGCTTTGTGTAATGGGCCCACGGCCGCGCGTGGGCTCGGGCAGGGCCTCCCACGGTGCAGGCTGGGCGCTGAGCCCAGGGGCGAACCAGTGACCCCGGCCCAGCGCAGCCCCCGGGGTCAGGCACCTGCTGCCCGGACAGCACGTGGGTGCTCAGCAATGACACCCCGCCCGGCTGAGACTCCGCCCCTTTCCCGCATGGCTCCGCCCCCATAGCCTGAGCGGGGGCTGCATCGGGGCTGCCGCAGGCGCTCCGCAGCCTTCGCCCCGCGAGTGCCCCCTGCTGCCGCTGCCAT